>NC_053116.1:8255084-8555084 GCF_010015445.1 Perca fluviatilis
GGGACAACTTGAGCAGTTGCCTTTTTATTTATTTTTGTTAACTGTTCAACGTGAATTTTGTAACGTTCCATGTGACGCTTATCAGCACAGCAAATAGCTATGAAGCCACAGTTTAGCTAGCGTTACCTTTGACCCCCATTACTAACGTCATTACAACACAGTCCGGAAAAATCTGGCCCTTTCCCCGGTCTGCCACCAGCTGCAGGCCGCCGTATAGCAAAGCGACAGGTGAGCTCAGGTGCTTAGAATTAATTATTTCTGTGAGCTAACCCTCAGCTAGCATAACAACACTGTATAGCACTTAACGTTATACTCACACATTCAGGGCATTTCCGCTGCTGCTGAAATATGTCTGCGGGACGACGTCCAGCTCTTTCAGAAGCGACCCCACGACCGAAATCAGTACAAATATCAAGGGGAAGTTTTGTCGGACAGCCGGTATCCTCCAGAGTGTCACCAAGTTATCCACAATGACATCTACCGCCGCCATGTTGACACCACTGACCGGACGAGCTGGGCTGCACATTTGCGTTTCCTTTGAAGGGGGCGCCCGAGTTTTCGTTGAAGTAGCAGGAGGGGGGCTCTCGGTTGGAACATCCATCTGCGAGTAGTCGCTCTCCCATCTGTTTGCTTGGATTGAGGAAGTGCCTATCTTAGCTCCAGTCCTTCCGCTCAGCACCGGGTTCGGCATGTTCGGTTTAAAGTACATTAAGGTTCCAACTTGTAGGCTACTTTCAGGAGGTCCTTTCGCTTATTTAAAAAAAAATAAAATCGCTTTCCTATTTTAATTAGTTTGACTTGAAATTTAAGTTTTCGTGTAAAATTCGGGGCAGTTGAGCATGAACTTAGATACGACTGCTTGACAGGTCCGCCATCATCGTAGGAAACGCAAACGTGTAAGCCAATCAGAGGCAGAGTAGGGCGGGACCATGGGGCGGGACATGGCTTCGCCATCCTAGGAAATGCAAATTATGAATTATTTTTCATTTATTGACAACAGAAAATGCCAGGGGATTAGAACATGGACATGAATCTAAAACCAGTTCTTAAAAATATAATATAGGGTACACAGTTTCAGGATTTTCTAGTTTATATAATATAGGATTGATTTAAAGTTTGATTTAATTTCCAAAAAAATAAAAGGATGGCTGCTGATGGGAAGATGGGATTTAGCAAGTAATAAAATCGAATTAAAAATAAACGATTATTTTTTCAATTTTTTCTTAACCCTTCTTTCTTTAAAATAACTTTATTTAGAATTTAATTTACAAACAGTCAGCCATCCCAGTTCATGAACATACATTATAGAATTGACTTAATATAATGTCAAAAATAAATATAAAAGGAGAGAAATGAATAGGTGACATACTTCTTTAAAAGAATTGACAGAAGGTGTTCCTTAAGTAAATAGCCTAGTTCTGAGTTATTGAGATGCTTTTCTTATTCGTTAAGAATTTAAGTGACTCAAAGTACGTATCAATTTTATTTAAGAATAACTTTAAACGTGGGGTTGACTTTAGCTTTGTGAATATGAAACTTCCCTAATAAAATGTTACAATGGTACAATTGTTACATTCGAAGTAGGTAAGGACATTTTCCTTTCAATGGTGATTGCATGTTGTTATAGTATGTAATGCTCAAAGTCCTTCCAGTAGGTGGATCATTTGGATTTGTTATCAAGCATCGCAAACCAGGGGAAGGAGACCCTCTTGAGGTCACATATATAACTTATAATGTAAACAAATACAAACAAAAAAAACGCTTCTCGGCCGGGTGTTCTTCTTCTCTTAGTTTAAAACGGCGGACCACAAGCCTCTACATCCAGGTACATATCGCCACCTACTGTACAGAACAGTGTATACCTGATACCAAATCAGTAGTGTAGTCTAATGTAGGCTATTGTACTGGGTATACTGTATCACACACACACACACACACACACACACACACACACACACACACACACACACACACACACACACACACACACACACACACACATATACATATATATCTCTCTACCGGTCAAAAGTTTGGGGTCACTTAGAACTTTCCATTCCACTCCATTATAGACAGAATAACAGCTGAGATCAGTTGCATTGTTTTTTTTTAACCAGGGCAGCAGTTTTCAGATTACGTTATGTTCTTACATAATTGCAAAAGGGTTCGCCAATGTTTTCTCAGTTAGCATTTTAAAATGATATCAGATTAGTAAACAGAATGTGCCTTTGGAACATTGGATGAATGGTTGCTGATAATGGGCAATGTAGATATTGCATTAAAGATCAGCCACTTCTTTCTACAACAGTCAAGATATATATAATATGTATATATATTTTGAGTGAGAATGTGAGTGTGTGTTTTTTAAATTATTATTATTATTATTATTATTATTATTATTTTCATCAAAATGTACTGAAAGTACCAAAAGTAAAAGTAGCCATTATGCAGAATGGTCCATTTCAGAATAATAAATATTATTACTGGATAATAATTATTACACTTTAATGTTGCAGTTGCTAAACGTGGGAATCATTTTGATCACTTTATATACTGCTGCTAACCTTATACAGTATGCCTGGAAGAAGAAGTTCTTTCAGGTCCAAGTCATTGCTGGTTCAGACTGTGCAGCAGAGACAGAAGTTAACAAGAAGCTGTAGAATTCTCTCTGGGCCGAAGGAGTCTCAGGCCAGGGTTTAATACATGGTTACAGTTAGCAACGGAATAATCAAAAGTCTGTGTAGATTTGCGGACTCAATCAAAGCAAAAGTGCTTCTATTGGTTAAGGTGTGTACAGTACCTCTGTCGGAACCAGTGTGAGCTCTAAACAATCAAAGTGAAAAGCTTCCTCTTAACACGGAGCTAGACAAAAGCAGACCGACTTAACTCATTCAGCGTACACTAAGGTTTGTTGATCAGTTAAAATAATTTCAGCACAGTCGACATGTCATACAGAAGAGCAGGAACTTGATCAGTGAACCGGAAAGAGTGGGGCTGGGGATGTTCAAACATTTTCAATACCGGTACCGATACCAATACTGTGACTTTGATGCCGGTTCCTAAAACGATCCTTTTTTTCGATACCAATTTTATAAAACAAAAAGAAATGACAACATTACAAATCTTTTGAATTATTTTTCAGCTCCTAGTACGTGAGCCCCGACAGTAAATGTATACCTCACAGTCACAGTTGATTAAAAATCAAAAGGTTCCTAGGGTTAACCTTTTGAAATTCCATAGAAAATGCTTGGGGAGTCAGTTTTTCCTGCGTGTCTCTACGACGTGTAACGTTAGACAGCCAATCACAGACACTATTAGATCTTGGTAGAAGCACGCTGCATGCTGATTGGCTCGCTGTCTCTGATGAGATTTACTCCTTAGGTATTTAAATTGGGTATTGAATGACGAGGCATTTTTTGATACTCAATAGGCCTACTTTAGAGGCAATTCGGTCGGTGCCTAAAAAGTATCAAATTCGGTACCCAGCCCTAGGAAAGAGAATATGAGGATAAGATGAGACTAATACTGTTAGGTAATTCATGTTCTTCTACAGCTGTCGTAATACATTTGACTCAACATTTCTGTAAATGTGCCAGTGTTGTAGCCTCATTCTCAACTTTAGTCCTTTGGCGAGATGTTTAGACAACCAGAGCGCCAGGAAACAGCAAGACATCAGTACCGGTTCAAATTTACAGACAAAGGTCAACAAGACATTAGTACAGTAATACGTCAAACAGTATCCACATTCAGAACACAGCCGAGCAACACAGATTATAGTCATTTTTCTGAAACGTGCAAACACGCAGAGCAGTTATAAGCAACGAGACAAAACAAATTAAAATAAAAAATACATGACCCATGATGGAGATCTCGATAGAATATTAAAAGTCGCACTACAAGTTAATAAGATGGTAAATTGTTATTAAAGTACAAGTGAATATTTCATCATTTATTAATGGATTTATATTTTGTAGTAGTAATCTAAATTTGCAAAGTACTAAAGCTTTAAAACAAATGTAGTGGGTATTTTCCCTCCAGGCTGTAGTGGAGTAGAAGTATAAAGAGGAATAGAATGGAAGTACAAAAGTATCAGTACTCAAGAATTTCACTTAAGTGCAGTACTTAAGTAAATGTACTCAGTAACATTCCACCAGTTTGACGATACATAAATGATATGTATTTAAACAAATAAAGAAATCATGCACCCAGAAACAGCTATTCATAAGCTAGAATGAATAGCTGTGGGGAGATGCGGGGAGGGGTCCATAGAAAATGCCTTTCTACAGGGCCCAGAATTTAGTGCTACACCCCTGTGTGAGAGACTCAGCTAAAAACTGCTCTGGGTCATGTTTGCTCAGGCAGACTTACACCTGCATGTGGATGTAAGTCAGAGGGTCAGTTTGTCAGCTTTTGTGGCACATGCTGATCTCAATACAAGAGGCCACCGCGATGCAACGCAACCACAGTCACACACACAGACGCAATGTAAACAGATTGAAATGTTTTAATGTTGCAAAGATCTTGCAGACTCGTTTTTAGGACCCATGTGGACAAAGTGAAAGTCAAAATTCAAATAAAAAAAAAGAAAAAAAAAAAGAAGCAAATAATTCACGTTTCTCTTCTGCTGGTCAGAAAGCTGCCCATTGAGCTTAAAGCAATACAACATCATAAGCTTTTAAAAATGAAACTGAAGAAGTTTTTAATTGATTATCAGACCTGTAGTCACATATAGGGGTGGGCTGGCTTGCACAGGGAGGGGTAAAGTTGTATGTGCCTTGTATATTTATGTTTTTTTGTGACTGTTTAAAAGCCCTATATGGGCCAGGCATTGGAAAGTAGCAATAGCTATAAATGCTGTGATGCTGTAGATTGGATATTTGTTGCACAAATGTCTAAAAATCTACAAATGTCTTATACTGCAAGAATGTTCCTGTAAAAATAAAAAACACAGTAAAGAACTGGCAGCAGGGTTGCCATTATGTTACTGTAAAATGAACATTCTCTTACTGTCACTAGAATTTACGTTTTTTTACTGTTGATGCAAAATACAGTGTGAACTGTTTTTTTTGATTACTTTCACAGTATTCTACAGTTGACTAAAGTTAAAACTACATTATTTACCTGCTTTTTCCCTTTTTCTTTTACAGTATCTTTCAGTTGACTGATCTCTTTTATTTTTTTAGCCAAATAAACCTAAAGTGTTTTAACCTAAATTAATACTGACTAAGCAGATTATACACATTAGTCACACAACATACGGTTAAGGAAACTTTTGTGGTAACACTTTATTTGAAGGGGTGTTCATAAGACTGACACGACACTGTCATTAATATGACATGACACCTGTCATGAACGTGAAGGGGTCGTTTTGAGTATTTACGACTGTTGTCATGGAGTGTCACTGGGTAAATTATGACACTTTTAATGCAAAGTATGCATTGTCCGAGATGTCTTCGTCATGACAGCTTGACTTTAACGAAGACAACAATCGGTTATACACTTTACTTGAAGGTATGTACATAAGAGTGACTGTCATGAATGTGTCATTAACATTATAGACAAGTCATAAACGTTTATGACATAATGCTTCTGTCAAGTTAGGGTTAGGGTTAGGGTTCATGTGACATGACAGTGTCATGTGTTCATGACACTGTCATGTCACTCTTGTGTAGCTACCTTCAAGTAAAGTGTTACCAAATAAATTTGAAATGAAAAAAAGACTATTTTTCAATCTATAATTATGTATGCATGCTGATATTTATGCAGACTTCTTGGTGCGCTGTACTTTATCAGGGGGGTTACATCCTTGACTCATCATTTCCATGAAAAGGTGAGACAGTCCTCTTTAACCAACAGAGGGAGATGCACTGTGTATTATGAAGCTCTACTGGAGCAACTATCTAAACCTCTGCTCTCTGATAACATCTACCGGTAAATATAATCATTATAATGCGGGGTCACAGGGAACATTTCAGCTGTACAGCATGCATGCAGTGCTGGAAATTTGATTGACTAAGTACTGTACTGTACATAGGTACAACTTTACTCGAGTATTTCCAATTCTGCTACTTCATGCTTCCACTTCATTTCAGAGAGCACATAGTGTACTTTTTTTTACTGCACTAAGTTTATTTTAAAGCTTTCGTTACAGATTCTGATTATTAATACAAAGTATAATCAAATAATCATTGTTGATGTATTATGAATACAGGTTAAACTTGAAATTATCTCCGCCTTCACCAGCTGCAACATTAATGTGATAAACAAATGAATGCTTCAATAACTAAATCCAGTAATATAGGTTATACTGAACCAGCCACTCTGCATAATAAGAACTTTACCTGTTGTATTCTGATGATTGTACTTTTATTTAAGGCAAGGCAAGGCAGCTGTATTTATATAGCACATATCAGCAACAGGGCAATTCATAGTGCTTTACATAAAACATGAAAGAGCAGTTATAAAACAATTAAAAACAATTTAAAAGACAAGAATACATTTTACAGTGCGGTATAAGAATTTAAAGAACTGAGAGATAAAATACGCGAATAAAGAACAGTTAAAACAGTTAAACATATAAAAGCAGATAAAATAGGTTAATTAAAGAAAGGACCAATATGTCAGACATCTCAAGCAGTTCGGTCCATATCTCTGGTTCATCTCACCAACAATGGGTCCAGATGGAGGATACATTCCCCATAGTTACAGAAGCTGTAGTTCTTTTTCAATGCAGTCGTCACCACAAGGCTTAGTTCTTTCCTTCAGGAAACCTTGCAAAACCCGGAACGGTCTTCAGACCGTCTCTAATAGTCAGGAAACGTGCTAGTTTCGTAGACTATTTATTTTATTCTTAATTTAATAGTTTCTCAGACTATTTCTGTTCAATTGTAATTGTTTTGGTCTTCAGACCCTTTGTTTAGTTATCAAACTAACTTTGTTGACAGTCCACAGCCTGTCTCTTCTGTAATCTATTGTCACACCCGTATCAAAGAAATAATCAGAAATATGTCCGTTTCTGCAAAATGTCACTGGAATAACCATAAATTCAATTCTATTAATTGATCTAACTAGAACCCCAAAGAACTGAGAGATAAAATATGTGAATAAAAGTTACAGTGCAGTATAACAAATTAAACATTAAAGAGCAGTTATAGAATGTCATACAGTGTCAACTTCAGTATAAAAAAATGATAAGAATTTAAAGAAAGAGCAGTTAAAACAGTTAAACATATAAAAGCAGATAAAATAGGTTATTTAAAGAAAGGCAAGATCAAAAAGATAGGTCTTCAGCCTTGATTTAAAAGAAGTGAGAGTTGCAGCGGACCTGCAGTTTTCTGGGAGTTTGTTCCAGATATGTGGAGCATAGAAACTGAACGCTGCTTCCCCCTGTTTAGTTCTGACTCTGGGGACAACAAGTAGACCTGTCCCAGACCACCTGAGAGGTCTGGGTGGCTCATAGTGTAGTAGCAGATCAGAAATGTATTTTGGCCCTAAACTGTTTAGTGATTTATAAACCAGCAAAAGTATTTTGAAATCAATTCTTTGAGGCACTGGAAGCCAGAGTAGAGACTTCAGTACTGGAGTGAACGTGATCCACTTTCCTGGTTTTAGTGAGGACTCGAGCAGCAGCGTTCTGAATCAGCTGCAGCTGTCTGATGGATTTTTTAGGGAGACCTGTAAAGACACCGTTACAGTAGTCAAGTCTACTGAAGATAAAAGCATGGACAAGTTTTTCCAAATCCTTCTGAGACATAAATCCTTTAACCCTTGATATATTTTGAAGGTGATAATAGGCTGATTTTGTAATTGTCTTAATGTGGCTTTTAAAATTCAGGTCTGAGTCCATGACTACACCAAGATTTCTGGCTTTGTCTGTTGTTTTTAACATTGTCGTTTGAAGCTGAGCGCTGACTTTTAATCGTTCCTCTTTAGCTCCAAAAACAACCACCTCAGTTTTTTCTTCATTTAATTTAAGAAAGTTCTGGCACATCCAGTCGTTAATTTGTTCAATGCACTTATTCAGTTGTTGTATTGGGCTATAGTTCCCTGGCGATAAGGTTACTTAAGTACAATTCTGAATGCAGGAGCTCCTTAATGAAATGAAATGAGTTCCAAAAACATAAAAAATAATAATTTAAAAACCCTTTTGAGAATGTTAAAAACATTATACTCAATTAAATGAATGCCACTCGTCTTCTTTAATGTGGAACTAATGTCTAATGTGTATGTAAATGATGCTGTGAATTCTTGTGTCTGTGCTCATTTGCTTACATATGCACATATATCTCTTTTGAAAAGAGATCTTGATCTCAACTGTTTAAAAAAAAAAGGATTAAATAAAGCATATAAAATAAATAAGATGCATACATGTTTGTTGGCTGTGTGCAAAATTCAAATTCATTGTCTGGTGCTGGTGATGGAAAACTTGCTGAGTCATTATGACTGTACTGGAGGAAGAGTAATCATGTCCCTTACAGCAGCTGAATGCAGAACAAAGTTTGTCCTTGATGCACTCTGACTTGGCAAACAAGCCTCTAAAATAACATTTTCCAGGCACGCCTGGTGTTTGGCTGATTGTTCTTAAATGAAATGTGCATATTACGGTTCAGACATCGCGCAGATTTAAGGATTAAGTTAAGGATTTAAATTGGATGTCTGTGGTTAGACTGAGAAAAGCCTTTATACAAGATAATGCATTTGATGCATACTAAAATATAGAACATTCACAATTTGCCTCTATTGCTGCCAGACTGCAGATATCCCCAATGTGAACATGCTAAATGCAAACACTGGAGGGACTCTCTTTGAGAATGAAAATCTCAAGCAAGTATGAGAAACGGGTTGAAACGTTGGAAAATCTCCTGCAGACGTCTCGGCTGGTGGATCAAAAGGTTGAGGCTTTGCGGTGCAGAGTGGAAAATGTTGCAGTGAATTATTAAAACAAACTCCGCGGACTGAGCTCTGAGATGATTCCAACACTTGAACACGCTGTTGTACCGTCCAGCTGCCTGCTGACGCCGGTGCTTCAAAGTCTGACTGGTTACAACATTTCAACAATGATGAAACTATTGATTTATTTTGACAGACTTTTAGGGAAACATATAAATCCATATTTTAACCCTTGTGTTGTCTCCCCGTCGACCAAGCAACTTTTAGTTACTTTTTTTCGGTCAAGAATTGAAATCAAAACTCCAAGTTTTTGTCACTTTCGCCGTTGGTTTCTGTGTTTTTTATTGGACGTTTTTATTTCTCTTTCTGCGCCACATTTTTGAAGCTTTTTAAAACATTTTTATGATTTTTTTTCAACATTCTTTTATCAGTTTTCTTCTTCAAATGCTATAAAATTGAATAAAAAACCCACATTCAATGAAATAAGTGAACTGATCATTTATTTTACTTGTGAAGAGCATTGTATGGCCATCCACGTTATTTTTTTGGACAATTTGGTTGAAAGAAACCCAAATTTCTGATATAGAAACTTTTTGAATATGGGTCCAATTTGACCCGAGGACAACAGGAGGGTTAAACTTGCATTAATGAAATGTTTCCTGTCATTCGGGGGCAGTGCAACAACACATCGCCTTATGAAGTTGCCTGTGTTAGCAGATCACTCTCCTTTTAGCTCGGTTTTAGTCTCCACCAGCTCCACTATGTTCACCAGCTAGTTGCTAATTTTGTCTGCTGTTTGGTACTAAGCAGGTAACGCATTTGTTTGCTGCCTGTTGCTGCTGGAAAGGGTCAATCAAAGAGAGGTGACAGTGAATCAAAACAGTAAAGTTGCTGGAAAACCAAAACGGTGAGCTGAATGACTCTTAAAGGCTCTGTGAAGCTGAGAGGAACTGTAGAGGCGAGAGATGATGAGAATTCTCTTTCAGTTATTCATTGCTGAATCTTCTTTATATGTCTGAGTCAAATGCATTGATTATGCATTTGTTATATTTCAATTCATCCTGGACATGAATATCAAAACCACATTTCATGGCAGTCCGTCCAATAGTTGACGAGACATTTCTTTCAAATTAGTCTATACAGTATCTATCCTTGATATTATGATTCTTAATCCTTGACGTTCCACTTCTGGGATTGCTCCGTTGCCGAAGGAAATTCCGCCAGATTTCACTTATTTAGGCCGGATATCCGTTGCCTTGTGCTTCCTTTGTGTTGGCATTTTAAACTCCGGTGGATTCATGAGGACTATGGTTAACCTTTTCTCAGATCTCTTCTCAAATCCAGACAGCTAGCTAGGCTATCTGTCCAATCAGAGTTTTCTGTTGCACGACTAAAACTACTTTTGAACGTATACATGTTCCACCAAAACAAGCTCCTTCCCGAGGCTATTTTGCAGAGGCGCCGTGGCTCCACTCGGCTCTTAGCTCCGCCCAAGACAATTGTGATTGGTTTAAAGAAAGGCCAATAAACCAGGGCCCGTTTTTCTCCCATCCCAGAATGCTGTCTGGTCTAGCCAGACCCTCCTGTGCGAGACTACCCACAACTGACACAATTTTTAGAGATTGTTTAATTGACACAAAGCACTGTCAGAAACCCTGGCTTCTAATTCAAAGGGCTGTATCCAGGTGTAAGTGCTGCTGTGAAAGCACCAGCTGCTGTGCTGTAACCCACGACAGCCTGAAAGTCCGGTGGACACCTGCAAAGCTGCGGATCAGGGACCTCAAACACAGTTGGTACATGGTTTTGTTTTATGTTCCCTCTCGGGTTATTACAGGAAGCCACTGAGTTCTCTTCTTTACCTTTCAGCAGGGCTGTTGTCCTGCAGCGTCTCCAACCAGACGGATGATGTCATGCTGCAGAGGATGAGGGCGGGTCTCTGGGAAAACTGTCTGGTCTGGTCTGGTGTGGTCCGGCTGGAGATTCATCCTCTCCCAGATCTGACTCATTTCAGACAGTCCTGCAAAACTTTCTTTACTCAGATTTAATTGCTCATTGCTGCAGAAATACCCACTGTAACCAGCTGGAGACTGCTTTGGGTTTTAGTATTTTCAATACAGTATAAAAGGAAAATTCAATTATTGCAATTCTTCTGACTGCAGCGGTGAATTATTGTTATACTGTATTATATCATCAGATCTTTCACTCACTATTGTTTTAACAGAAAATGTCTTAATGGCATACAGTATGCATGTGAGGACACCTTGCGATGGCATTTTTACACACAACCACAGGGTTCAACCAGACAGACTACTATTATGGGATGGATTATCATGAAATCTGCCACAGATATCCGTACTACAAAGGATGAAGCCTATAGGGAATTTGGTAATCCTCTGACCAACAGGTCTCTTTTGCATCCCCATTGTCCTAATTTATTTATTTTTCAAATTTGTTATGTTTTATTGTCTTCTATACTTCATATGATTGTACTTTTCTGTGTTGTTGTTGTTCTGTATTTGTCTTTGTAATCGGACTCGATGACATTGAAAAGGAGGGTCGCCCCTCAATGATCTCTCGAGGATAAATAAAGGTTGAATGAATGAAAAGGTCACTTATCCAGTGAAATAGCTCCACTCCATCTACTAGATGGATTGGCACAAACAATTCAAAGTGTATCCTAATGACTCTTTGGTGATCCCCGGACCTTTCCTGTGGCGCCACCATGAGGTTTGCGTTTGTTGATTTGAGAGTAATCTCGCTTTGCCAGACCTTCCTCCACCGCGGCGCTGCAGAGGAGGGTCTGGCTAGTGGACACGGCATTCTTGGATGGGAGAAAAACCTGCTCTGGTTTATTGGCATTTCTTTAAACCAATCACAATCGTCTTGGGCGGTGATAAGTACCGGGAAAAGCCGCAGTGCCGCTGCAAAATAGCCTCAGGAAGGAACTTGTTTTGGTGGAACACATGTACGTTCAAAAATTGCTTTAGTCGTGCAACAGAAAACTCTTTGATTGGACAGATGGTCTAGCTAGCTGTCTGGATTTACCCTGCAGAGATCTGAGGAGCAGTTAACCATAGTCCTCAGAAATCTATTGGAGTTTAAAATGACAACACAAAGGAAGCACAAGGCAACATATATCCGGCCTAAATGAGTGAAATCTGGCGGAACTTCCATCAATCCCGGAAGTGGAACGTCAAGGATAGATACTGTATAGACTAATTTGAGAGAAATGTCTTGGCAACTACTGGATGGACTGCCATGAAATTTGGTTTCAATATTCATGTCCAGGATGAATTGAAATATGTTTGGTGATCCCTTAACTTTCTTATTTAGTGCTATTATGTGTCCAATACCTTTATTCATATCTGCAAAACGAATGGCATCCCCGTCATTCTCCGCTGAAATAAGTGCTTAGATGAAAGTTTGTGCAGTTTCCTGTCCTTTTAACCTGGTACATTCTGTACGTACAGTATTCGTTCTGTGTCAGTGGGCAGCAGCTAACTCACTGAGTAAATTTACTTTCTGGCTGCACCACTTGACCTTTGCTTCAGATTTTCCTATCATCCAGCAAAGATTTTTCCAACAATGTTAATTCCACAAGGGCAGTTACTCCTCAGCCCAAACATACTGCACTCGCTCTGCCATCTGTCATTCTGTCTGCACAGCTTCACCGGTTTGATTCATCGGTTTTCTATCGCTGCTTAACATCTCCCCCCGTCTTTGATGTCCGATGATAGAAATAATAACTATGTGACAGAACTGACACGCATGTGGCCACGGCTAAATTTAAATGTCTGATTCTCCAGGTACAAGGGTTCACTTATAGCTCAATACTCGATTCCTTTTCGGACATGTTAAGTTAATATTGTTTGTTTTGTTTTTGTTTTTGTTCTTTTTAGCCTTTATTGTATTATTTTTAAGTTCGAAATAAAGCCTTCATTCATTCATTCATTCATTCATTCAAAGATAACTGACTAAATCAAGCTGATTTAATAATAATGTAATAATAAATGAATACATGCTCTTAATTCTCTCAATAATAAAACAGGAATATAATGACAGATAGAATAAAGAAGCACTTCATGTGAAGGGGTCCTTCAGGCGAGTGGAAAAGCAAAAAGACCAACAACAGGTCTTTGAGCTCGACCGAGTTTTAGGTGAACCTGAAGTGTTGTTGACCTGCTGTATGCCAGAGGCCCTCCCAGCCTCTTTGATGGAGCCCTCTGTGCATTTTAGACACAGAGTCCCAAAGTCTGACGGCGCTCTGCTGAGCCTGCAGTGGGTGGAAGTCTGCCGCCTGAAGCCTTTGAAGGCTCGATGGTGTTTTAAGCTCCCAACGTCGACTTCAAGGAAGCGCTGTGACCGTTGACTTCAAGGCACCTAACCCTAACCCTAACCCTAACCCTAACCCTAACCCTAACCCTAACCCTAACCATTGCATAATCCTAGTGCCTTCCAGGCAGCGCTGCCTGGAATCCTCCATATATCCATGGGTACATATAAACGAACACTTTTCTGAAAACGGAGAGGTTGAAATGTCCGTTTATGAAAATAGCCGGCCACGTGTAAACGTAGCATCGGTTTCAGAGGCAAATTCTCCGTTTGCGTGTAAACGAAGGGTACAAACGAGGGGAAATGTCTCCGTTTGTAAAAAATAACCATGTAAAGCCTGGTTCACACGGGACGATTTTAAAATTGTCGGCCGATTTTCCAATCCTGAGAGACCCCACACACGGTGATAAAAAAAAGTTTTGGTCGTACAGTGTGTGGTGCGCAGCACACGGCAAAATCAACACATCACACACGAACCGATTTGACTCCCGAGCATTCCCAGGTCAGACGGGAAATCTCGCAAAATCCCTCGAGATCAAACGTGACTTCAGAGTAAATAATCATTGCGGACGAAGAGGATGCAGTGGCGATAGTTTGTAGTGCGTTTTTAACCGAAAAGAAACGTTATCAAAAGAAAAGGCGATGGTCAAAGAAGACAGCGCGAGCATGGACTATACTTGCTACATCATGATATGGAGGTGATTTGTTTTTTCTCATAGAAATGTCGTCGGTATTACACAGATTAATAAACGTTCATATATTCGTTTCCATGTACTCTGGTGGAGTGCAGTTGTGGATGTAGTTATGCCCATTGACTTTATTTATTTTACACAGGCTGCGTGCTCGTTTGTCCCCGGGGGACACCACACACGAGGAGAAATCGGGCCAAATAAATCCAACATGTTGGATATCCCCGATTTGAGATCCGAGCGGTCCAGACGTCCTTCCGAGCAGACGAGAGCAGTCTTAACACACCACACGCGGCAGGAATATCTGATCAGATTATTTTACGATAATCGGAGCATCCTTAAAATTGTCGGGAGGGGTGAATCGTGGCTAAAATCGGCCTAATTATCCTGCCGTCTGAACCAGGCTTTAGTGTAAACAGAGTCATAGAATCTCCCATATGTCTCAATCACCAGTCTGCCCCACCCACCTGCTCACCTGTTTCCACTTTCCCTCATCAGCCCTGCAGTATATAACCCCTCAAACATCTCATACCTTGCTTTCCAGCCACCTGAACCTGCACCCTGAACCTTTTACCCAGAAATCTGGAGCCTGTGCCTGCCTGCCTGTAAGCTACACACACCTTCCTCTTATATCAATGAATCCCTGAACTGTTCCTCTCTGCATCTGGGTCCTCCTGTCTTGTTGCCTCACACTCTGCCTGACACAATTAGCTGCAAAACTCATGACCTTCCCATCAGCATCAGCTAACGTTGCTGCTGTTCCTACTGTACAGCCGTGGCTCCAGACTGTTCTATTCCATTATATGCTGTGAAGGATGTTAAAGAGCACATGTTAAAGATACATAGCACAATAAATATAATAGTTCAGGGTTTTTGCCACTCATAGGCAATTGTTGAATGCTCTGCCCCCACTTGATTTCCAGGCATTGCTAAATTCTATATATTCTACACAGTAACATCAGGTTTCTTCAACTTTACTTGGATCTTTCTGATCAGAGCCAGTGTTATCCATCATTTGTGTAACAGACACGTAAAGGTGCAGTAGGTAAGACTTATTAAAAACTGTCTAACTGGGTGTCAATCACTGCTCATGCACACGCATTCATTCTCCCTTGTGGGAGGAGGGGCTTAGGAGACCATTTTGGGCTTTAGCGGAAAGGGGGGAGGGACTGAGAAGTTGTCGATGTGCAAATTTTTTGGCTAAGTCCTGGATCTTCGCAATCCTACCTACGGCACCTTTAAGGAAGTGAGTGGACTAACAGATATGATATGAGACTTAAAACCATAAAACTGTATGTTTTACTCAGGCTCTTTCCTACACTATGTCCAGTTTGTTGTGACAGAAATTCTCTCTATTTGATGGATTCCTAAACCAACTTTACGATCTGGCTTGGCTAACAGCAATGTGACAAAATGACTGTGAAGAATGTGAAGTTAATTGACCTCTTACATTCATGCTCATGTCTGGGTTTGAATCCTACTTTATTCATGATTATGCTGGGACAAATGTTGCATCTTTTGTATTTGACGTCTGTAACCATTGAACCAACATAGATCATGGATTCCTCGTCCACCAACGGTGAACTGGAAACGTCAAGAGTTCATTTCATTCCGTGCACGCGGAGCTTTTAACAAATTGAGATTTCTCACACGACATGCCATTTCCAGTTATCTCACACGCATTGCAGAAGTTTGAGTGGGCATCGGTAGGTTAGTAACATATAATTTAAGGCAGTGGCGGCATGAATACATGATTGCAGTGGGTTTCCAAAAGGAGCCAGTCACACGATGTTAATGATAATTGTTTTAATGGATCTTGTATCCTATAGCTTTCATTTGATGTTCCAGTTGTTCCCCTGTGCTCTGCTCTCAGTGATATTTGACCCCATAGCCACAGAGCGTGGTGGTGCTGGTGGGGCTGGTGGTGCTGGTGGTGCAGTGGACCTTGGCACTGTCCCGGGCCCGTCTCTTGTTAGAGTATATATTACACATGGCAGGGGATCTGTGCTCCTTCCTGGAACCAACAACCGCCGCAGATGAATGCTGACTCTGCAGCCACTTTTTCTCTTTTTTTGTTTAATATGCTCAGTCGTTCCCCAAGGCGTGCTTATTTAAACGGTTTTTTTCCCATGTTTTATTAAAACACCAGGGAGGTCAGGCGAGAAGCCAAAACATATGCTCCTGTAGGCAGCCCCAACCTCTCAAATAAAGGATTCAAATGCAGTGTCCTAAATTCCCTTTAAGATCAAGACATCTGGTAACACTTTATTAAAAAAAAATAAACCATCTCCCTATTTAGCATTCAGTCATAAGCAGTGAGCCTACATAAAGGTCTGGTTAATTGTTTATTAATGTAGTTGTCAACAACTATAACTCCTCATGTAAAAACATCCATAACTGGATGCTGCTATATAAACAGATTATGAATGACAATTCTTGACATTACTATACTTTTGCATTAGCGTCACTATAACCAATTTTGTTTGCACTTTAACTCGTATTACACTGATATTGCACTTGTTTTTTTTCTTCATATTATTCCATATTGTTTGTGTATGTATGTGAATGTCCTTGTGAATATGATTTAAGTTTGCCTTTTTATTCCTTCTCTCTCTCTCTCTCTCTCTCTCTCTCTCTATATATATATATATATATATATATATATATATATATATATATATATAGTTGTATTCTATTGCCTATTTGGTTGTTTTATTCTGTTATTTAAATATCTGGGTGCCTGGATAGCTCACCTGGTAGAGCGGGTGCCCATATGCAGGTGGAAGTCCTCAACGCAGCGGCTCAGGGTTTGACTCCGACCTTTGGCCATTTACATGTCTTCCCCTCTCTCTCCCTGCAGCTGTCCTGTCTATCCCCAAAAAAAAAAGAATATCTGTTTAAACACATTTGTGTGTGGAGGGGGCTGCAGTTGCGTTTCATTGTGCATTCCTGTATTATAAAAATGCAACAAAGCTGAACCTTAAACAATATAATATAATACAGATGTAGTTATATAAAATATGTCATTATAGGAAATGTTGAAAATACTGTACATTACTAAACAATTAAAATGTCCTTTTAATCTACATTATACACACATCATTATACACACATCATGTTTACAATTCATCGTGTTTATAAAGTGAGATTAAGATTAAGATTAATAGGCGGGCGATAAAGTAAAGTGTACATTTCTTTGATACAACAAATCAGACATGACCTTGACATTGACCCTCTAAAAAAAAAAATCCTAATTTTACAGAAAATAACAACAAAGTCTGTATAATTATGGACATTATATGTAAATTAACATCCCAACTGTTATTTTAAGTATTATGCCAAAATAAAATCTGTAAAATAACAGTGTTTTGCTCCAAAAACCTTGAATGAATATGACTAAATGCATTGCCATTTATTTGAATTAGGGTGTTTTACATTCATTTTACGTTTTTTCTTTGGCAGCCGCTGCTGCCAGTCACTTGACAGGTTTTTTTTACGTTTTTTTTTTTTTTTACAGTGTAAACAATGAAAATATTTCATGACTTCTGTTCTGAAAGGCAATTTCCTGTAGTTGTGATTTTCCCTCCAGTGGAGAGAAAGAGACAGACTGTATGACAGAAGAAGAAGAAGAAGAAGAAGAAGAAGAAGAAGAAGAAGAAGAAGAAGAAGAAGAAGCCTACAGGAGGGTTTTTTGTTAGCCAGTTAAAACTCTCTGCCACACAGGACTTTGGCTCGTGTGCAAAGACTGATGTTGAAGTGAGGATCTCCTCTGCTTCTCTCTGTGAAAGGATCCACTGATGAAGGTATGAGACTCAGCTTTTCTTCTCTTTTTTTATGTAACAAAATGTGCTGTCTTACTGATTGACTGCACACGTTAAATGTTTTTCTTGGAGATTGTGACTGCATGTTATAACGTCACCCTCATTGTGTTCTTTTATTTTTTCTTAACAGTAAGGGTTCATTTGCAAAAAAACGATATCTCTGTTCTATTTATTTTCCCCAGCCATGTTTTTTTTTGTGTACTCTGGGGAATATCAATGAAAACGGTGTTGGTTGATTCATTAGAATTTACTATCCACATTTATTTAGGAGAGTTTTGCCACCATACTTATTAATTAAAATTAATATTATATTGGAAAGTCCATTACTTTTCATTGTCTGTAATGAAATCTGTGGACAATTACTGACTAGTGAAAGAATTGGGTGTAATATCCTTTAAAAAACAAAAGTGTGCAGAAGAGGGTTAAAAGGAAATTTCAATGATCAGAAAGATGAATCCCATTAATCATGTCATCCCATCTAATCCTTTAAATACAGTGGCACTCATAAGTTTATGAACGTTGACTAAAAAGAGGAATAAAAAAATCATCTTTTGGAAATTGATCTTAATGCCTTAATTAAAAAAATGAGGAAAAATCCAACCTTTAAGGACACCAATTTTCTTTGTGAATGAATAATATATTTTAAATAAATAAATGTTCTTCCTTAAAATACGCATAAGTAAGTACACCCCTATGTTAAATTCCCATAGAGGCAGGCAGATTTTTACTTTTAAAGGCCGGTTATTTCATATGGATCCAGGATACTATGCATCCTGATAAAGTTCCCTTGGCCTTTGGAATTAAAATAGCCCCCCCACATCAACACATGCCCTTCACCATACCTAGAGATTGGCATGGGGTACTTTCCATAAAATCATCTCTCAATGCAAATCAAAACAGCTATTAGGCTAACTGAAATAAAACCATGCCAATCTCTAGGTATGAGATCTATCTATTTACGATAATAGGGGGGGGGGGAAGTGGTGGAAGTGGTGGAAGTGGTGTCCTTAAAGGTTGGATTTTTCCTCATTTTTTGAATTAAGGCATTAAGATCATTTTCCAAAAGAGTTCCAAGATTTTTTTTTTATTCCTCTTTTTAGTCAACTTTAGCATGGGTTCATAAACTTATGAGTGCCACTGTACAGTACTATGTGACTTGACTGACATGTTGTTTTGTCAGCAGGTGAAATGTAATGCATTCATATTCCAAGATTTGTCATTCTTCTTTTAATGTCAAGTTAATTAACCACCTGTTTTAATAGTTTCCATCTAATATGAGCTGAATTTAGCACAGAAATGGCTCACATGGCAGCCCCAACCTCTCACATAAAGGATTCAAATACCATAAGCAGTAGCCTATATGCAGGTCTGGTGAAATGTAATGCATTCATATTCCAAGATTTGTCATTATTCTTTAATATATCATGGTAATTAACCACCTGTTTCAATATTTTCCATCTAAAATGAGCGGAAGGATAAGGTTGGGGTGGATGGGTGGGTCATAAAACACAGGACTTTCCAGCCAGGGAGTGGAGTTTGCTTCCCGGGGGGGGGGGGAAGAGATTTTAACCCAGGAAATGCGTGTTCCTAGGGAGTGTTTCAGCTGAACCCTGTCTGTTCCCCAGAGTGGTGCAGGGAGGTGCTGGCCTCCGATGAGTGCTGCCTGTGTTCAGCTCCTGTTGGCTGCCACCCTGTGGCTGATGCCCCACATGGCAGCAGCAGCAGCAGCAGCAGCAGCAGAGCCGCTCAACATGACCCGGGCTGGAGCTGAGACGCGGTCAGACTTCAGGATGCCCACTGGAGCTGCCAGCAGACGGAAAAGAGCCATTTCATCCAGAGAGATTAACGCTCTGCTGGATTACCACAACCGAGTCCGCTCTCAGGTCTTCCCCCCCGCCGCTAATATGGAGTTCATGGTGAGGAAACTCTGGGAACCAGACCAGGGACCAGTCATGGAATGGGACTTAGTACATTTACTCAAGTAACATTTTTAAGGTACTTGTCCTTTACTCATAGGCCTAATTTAAAAATACCTGTACATAATTAAAAACATTTGCTACATAAATTGATGCAGAAAAGGCACAAATTGTTTGACGCTCAAAATTAAAATTTCGCTTAAAAGTGGAGATCTCAAACCTAACCCCCCGCCCCAAAAGTTGAACCCAAAGTTACGCCCTTGGCTTTACTTAACTATGTCCATTTTATGCTACTTTACACTTCTACTCCACTACATTGTGTAGGCAAATATTATTAATTGAGCTCCACCTTTACAGCTGCAGCATTATTCATGTACACATGGTTAAATACAGTTACTGCAAATGCTCTGTATCTGTAATTGGTGTTGATGGTACTTTTTTTTTTTTTTGTCCATTATTTAGTTTATTAATACATAATGTAACTTAACTAATTAATTATTACCGTCACTATGTACTGTAGGATAACATACTGTTCATTTTATTTCTTTGTAAATGACTTTTTGATGACTATTGGGGATATATATTTTCATGCAAAGCTCATAACATATAAAAGATATAAGATTTTCTTACTTTAATTTAAGTTTAATATCAACACTTTATGGTCATTAATGTATTTTGTGACCATTAAATGTGAAAGCCAAGTCAATACCTTTTATACACAGTGGGTCTTAATGAGTTCAGAAATATATTTTTTTACAAGTATTATTATTGTTTGTAGTAGTCGATTTAATAGTGTAGTTATTATTATTATTATTATTATTATTATTATTATTATTATTATTATTATTGAATCTGACCCCAACAAATGAGGAAGCACAGCCAATCTCAAGTGAAAAAAGGAACAAAACAGAACCAACAGTTGATCCCACAGATGCTTACAATGTATTCTGCATCCAAACTCACCTTGATACTAGCCTGGAAATCCAGACCCAAATCCGAAAGATTAAGGGTCTGGCAATGAGTAATGAAAATGGCCCAACTCGAGGGGCGGCACCAAGCATGCATTTGAAAATCTCACTGCACGCAATTGGATAACACTACGACCAATCACAACTAAGCCCCATACGCTTAGCTGCCATTGGAGCTAACTGGTAGATTAAACTCTTGCTGTATCAGGTCGGCAAAACAGCAAAAACGTCCTTCTTGCAAAGGAACAATTTCAGCGCCGTCTTCTGTTCCTCTTTTAGATAAAAAGTCAAGTCTAACTCGTTCATTGTAGCGGCCAAAGCCGTTTCAAACAACTGGTGTTCATCCGTAGCCATCTTGCCATTTTTACTAATGACTTCGACGTCCAAGCTCTCTCGTCATCTGTTTAGCTCGCCTCTGGCCCGCCTATATCAGATACACCGATGTGATTGGTGCAGCTCGGCTACAAGGGAATAGTTAATAAGCATCATTACTGGAATGCCAGAGTGACTCACTGAGCAAATTCAAATTGGGCTCTCGTGAGAACTCCAGGGTACCTTGATACTGCAAGTAACACAAAACAACACGTTCTTGCTCATTTTGTGGTACAAAAAGCTTCAAAGACAGCAGTAAGCAGATGTATGTTTTAGTCTATTCTAAGTCCAACAGCCGAGTCGATTTTAGTTTTTGCTTTTCTTACAGAACAGAGTGAAATGACACCTGCTTCTCTCGCTTTTTTCCCCCCCTCTCTCCAGCTCTGGGATGAGGGACTCGCTGAGTCAGCCGACTCCTGGGCTTCACGATGCGTTTGGGATCACGGTCCGACAGGAGTCATGAGATACATGGGACAGAACCTGTCAGTCACTTCAGGAAGGTAGTGCAGAGCTCCTCGCAGAGAATCGGCTCTCGATGCTGATGGGTCTTAATATCCACTAAATACAGGTTATATAAGGATAAAACCGTGTGCGTTTGGATGTGACAGGCAGTGGTAGAATATAACTAAGTACATTTAGTACTGTACTTAAGTATAAATGTTGAGGTACTTTACTTGAGTCTTTTCTTTTCATGGCACTTTCTACTTCTACAGTAGAAGTCAGAGAGAAATATTGTACTTTTAAATCTACTACATTCACCTGACAGCTTTAGTTACTTTACACATCAAGATTTTTGCACACAAAACACATGTAGTTCATAAAATCTCGTTTTTTATAAAGTAAACTAGCCAACAATATAAGGGCCTACACGTCCAGCTGAAATGATTAGACCATTAAACACATAACTGTTTGGAGCTTTTACACTTTCTAAAATGGGAGGGTTTTTCTGCATCGAGTACTTTTAATACTTTAAGTACATTTTCCTGATGATACTTACATACTTTTACTTAAGGAAAATTTTTCAACGCAGGACTATGTTTACAGTGTGGTAATAGTACTTTTACTGACTACTTCTTCCACCACTGGTGACAGGTACCAGTCCATCACTGATCTGGTCCAGTCGTGGTACGAGGAGAGGCATCACTTCTCCTTCCCGAACAGATGCAGCGGATCGGTGTGCTCTCACTACACTCAGGTAGAGTTTCTCTTTTGGACTGAGGACTGGTTCCAGATGGATTTGTTCATTTTTCGGCGTTCAAAGGGAGTTTAGAGTTCCCAATTAAATACGTCTATACTCATGTTTTGCTTCTGTAGGATGCTGTAACTACCATACGGTATTAAATAAACCCTCTCTCCTAAAAATTACATTCACATGAATATGAACAGAGTTCAAAAGTGCCCTGAACACTGAAGACCATCGGTGTCTGTTTACCCCAAAACAGATCAGGAAGATGGCAAAGAATCACCTCATGTCTTCATCATTCCATGATTATTTTATTTAGGGACTGTATGGCAATTATTAGGGTGTGGAGATTGGGATGCAGAAAAGACAAGGGGGCGGGGGGGTTGTATATTTATGTGTGTATATATATATATATATTGCTGAAGGGAGGATGGCCTGACATTTTTGAGAAAAAATGTGGAGGGTATTTTGCACCTTTATCTCATCCCAGTTTTATAAAAAAAAATTCTTTTGTATATTTCATTCTTTTCTTGTGATATATTTTGTAAAATAAATAAAGACATCAATTAGATTAGCAGCTTGTAGACGTGTGGTATTGATAATATACAGCAGAGAGGATAACAATCATTTCTCTGTAGCTACAAAACAAATTCACAAATTGCGGGCCTTAAGCGTATCAGACTACTGTGTCATCAGATCAAATGTATTTTGAGTATTTGAAATCCAGAGGAGGGGCAAAAATGTTAAGGTGCCCGAATCATCAGCACCCAAAGAGCTGCAGCCTGAGCCCAGGTCACTCATTCATTGGCTGTACAACCTTTTTTGTAGCTATGAATGGAGACGGACTGAAAACATTCACCCACGTTTGACATAAATATCTTGTTTTGAGATATTGGGGGGAGGGTCCAAAGGAAATATTAATCGTTTTTCATTGATTAATCTAAGATCCAGCCCCCTAAACCCACCTCAATCATTTCTGTACAGTCCCTAACAAAGGATGAGCTGGCAAATCTGCTTAAAGCCTTCATGGGAGCATGACATCAGTTGAGTTTATTTTTTTGTGTATGGTGAACATATGTAAAATTTCAATTTATAAATGTAATCATTACAATGTGTTTTGTGTTTCCCCTCAGATGGTGTGGGCGAGCACCAACAGAGTGGGATGTGCCGTCAGGAAGTGCTCTAACATGTACGTGTTCGGGAGCACCTGGAGGGAGGCCACGCTGCTGGTCTGCAACTACTCTATAAAGTAAGAAGAGCTTAAAGGAAGGGTTTGACTTTTGGGAAAAATACATTTATTCTGTTGAATGGGCGGAGTTAGCAACGGCTTTCAGCTGCAGGGCTTCTCGGGAAGGCTGCTCTCGTGTAACCTCGCTCATAGCTCCTCTGAGATCCCTCCTCGATGCTCGCTCCTCGCTTTGAGACGGCACTTACGAAGGAGGGCCAGAACAACTTTCGGTTCAAGCCAGGAGCTATCCAATAGGAGTCTTGGTATACACCCATGGCAGAGCAGCTGCTCGGCCGTGGCGCTGTTAGATGAGGTAATATTAAAGGTCCCATGGCATGAAAATTTCACTTTATGAGGTTTTTTAACATCAATATGCATTCCCCCAGCCTGTCTATGGTCCCCCAGTGGCTAGAAATGGTGATAGGTGTAAACCGAGCCCTGGGTATCCTGCTCTGCCTTTAAGAAAATGAAAGCTCAGATGAGCCGTTTTGGAATCTGCTTATGAGGTCATAACAAGCAAGGTTACCTCCCCTTTCTCTGCTTTGCCCGCCCAGAGAATTTGGCCCACCCATGAGAGAGAGACATCATGGCTTTCAAACGAGAAAAGTGGCAGTTGGTCAAGGCCACACCCCCCACCCTCCACCTTGCCCCCTCCCTCTCTCCTCCTCAATAGCTATAGACACAGAAATGGTACATCCTAAGGAAAGCTCATTGTAGGACTGGCTATAGTGGCTGTAGTCCTGCACCAAAGCTGAATTTTGGGAAAGAGACTTCAGATACAGTATTAGAGGACCACTAAGGTCTATATAAAAGCATCCAAAGAGCACCATGTCATGGGACCTTTAAAGGGATACAGTGCTACGCCATAATAGACCAAAGCTCCGTATTATGAGGCAGGTTGGGTTGGTGGATGGGTCAAACGGACACAGGACTTTCACCCCCCGAGACCGGGGTTCATGTCCTGTTTGTGTCCCGTGTGTCACTTTAAACATAACACCTTTAACCCCACACATGATCTGTTCCTAACCCTAACTAAGTAACTAATTATGCCAAAGGATCCTCACCAAGCATGTTGAAAAATGACGCCAAAGGCATTCCCAGTGTTAAAAAAAAAAAAATGACGCAAAGGGGTTCTGACCAAGCGTCGTGTTTGACGTGTTGGCAGTGAGAATGTGGTTGTTTTATGGGTTTTTGTGCTGTCTTATCCTTTAATACAGGGGTCTTCAACGTTTTTTAAGCCAAGGACCCCTTAACTGAAAGAGACAAAGCAGGGTCCCCCTACTCCATATATTGTCTAAAATGAAGTTGTATATTAAACTGGGCCTACAATATCTTGTAGGTAAGCCTAAAGCCTTTATACATACCTTTTTTATGCATAGAATACTAAGCTATTAAAATAGCCTAATAACTGTTGCCATTATTTTATAAATCATGTTTTGATGGTAAACATACATGTGGCCCAGTGAATCCTTAGGATGAACTGTATCTGTGGATGGCTAACTTAGTGACTACCTTTACCTATAGACCAGTAAGCAGTGTGGCTTTATATTTGCTAATAATATGTTGGATTCATGTTAAGACTTCTTAATTTTTGAAAAAAACTTTAAAAAAAATGAACAATAATTTGGAGGCCACCCTTTGAGGACCCCCTAGGGGCCCCGGACCCCCTGTTGAAGATCCCTGCTTTAATAGGTATTGGTCCTGAACGCGTCAAACCTAAAAGGCCAACAGTACCTTATAGCTAACATTATGTTCATTTGTGTTTCAGGGGAAACTGGGTGGGAGAGGCTCCCTATAAGAGCGGTAAGCCCTGTTCCGTCTGTCCGTCCAGCTACGGCGGCTCCTGCTGGAGAAACCAATGCTCACCAAACAGGAAGCCCAAAAGACTCGCAAGAAATTAACACAACACGGGGTTTTTGAATGTGTTTTTAATGTTAGACCGAGAAAACAATACAAAGTCATATTCCATGTAAAGTCAAGTTTTACCAACACGAAGGCTGCATAAGAAAATGATGCAGCTGTCCAGTTACCACTATGTTCGAATGAAATCTTAATTAATGAATGTTTTACACACGTTAAGGTAGTGGTATAAGTGTTTCTATTTTTATCGCTGTTGGTTACTAACAAAATAATATTGAAAACAAAAGAAGTCCTTTTCTTTCATACTTTTATACTTCTTGAAGACATCTACAGAGAGTTTTTGCACTTTTTTTTTTATTGATGAATTTGTTGGTTTGAGTGACTTTGAGAGGCATTGACCAAAAAATTAAGCACTTTTTTTGTACAGATTATATTTACTATAACCTTGGATGTGTTATTAAATCTCTTTCTAAGCTAAATTCATATTTTCAGTGTCAAATCAGTCCAGTGAATACGTTTTAATTCACGCTTTGCCGTGACTAAACATTAATGAAGTTATAAATGACCGATAACGCGGTATCATCCATATATATGGTTTCATCCATATGTATAATCCGCCCTTCACTACTTTGTGTTTACTCACTGCTGCTGCAGGACATTTTCTGTCCTGCCTTTCCCCTCATTACATCTCTCCATTTACCCCTCGGAGACTTTCTGTGCCATAAAACCGGAGGCTAATGCAGCTTTTATGGTCGAAAATATGATGAAATCAGGTGGGCCTCCAACCAATACACACACACACACACACACACACACACACACACACACACACACACACACACACACACACACACACACACACACACACACACACACACACACACACACACACTCTCAGAAAACATGTATAATATTAGATATGGAAACTATTTTCAACCGGAAAACAAAGTTCCTAACAAACAAAAGTGTAAAGAGCACCAGAGCTCAGCACTTTGGTGACTTTAATGACAGCTTAGTTTATTTGGCAGCTTACTCTTCATTTCTGTAAAGTTCAGGGGTTTATGTATACTGTAGTCTTGCATTGCCAGACCCTGGCGAGTCCACACAGCATTGCTCTCCCCATTTCTCTGCACTCTACTGCAGCAACCCCTTGCTATCACTCCTGCTAAAGGCCCAGGAACAGAAAGGGACTCAGGCGCTTTTGTTACACCTTTAGCCAGTTTGTGACACTGTATTCTTGTTCATCCAAACGTCACCATGTATTCAGGCAGTTGCAGTGACTTGGAATATGAACTGTATCTCTGAAAGACCTATTATATGAAAAAATGTTTAAGAATATAAATAACTAATAACTAGTCCACACAGCATTCTGGGATGGGAGAAAAACGTGCTCTGGTTTATTGGCATTTCTTTAAACCAATCACAATCGTCTTGGGAGGTGCTATGCGCCGGACAGAGCCATGGTGCCTCTGCAAAATAGCCTCGGGGCGCAACTTGTTTTGGTGGAACGTGCACGTTCAAAAGTTTTTTTTTTTTGTCGTGCAACAGAAAACTCAGATTGGACAGATAGTCTAGCTAGCTGTCTGGATTTACCCTGCAGAGATCTGAGGAGCGGTTAACCACAGTCCTCACAAATCCACCGTTTATCCACAGTTTAAAATGCCAACACAAAGAAATCGGAAGGAAACGGACATCCGTACTTTATAAAACGACTGGCATTGTGCTGTCATCACCAGTTAATGCCTCCACAGACACTAAAGAAAAAGTTCGACATTTTGGTAAATGCGCTTATTCGCTTTCTTGCTGAAAGTTACATGTGTTGTGTTTCTTTTTCTCCTGATGTCTTGTCGTCACATTGCAGTTGCCAGCTAAGAAATAGTCCGGCACATAACACACCCCGTAAAACCACAATTTATAGATTATCGAGCAGTAACGTGTTGATTAGAGAGCTTTTAGAGGTGCTGGTAGTTACCTTTGGACAGAGCCAGGCTAGCTGCTCCCCGTTTCCGGCCTTTATGCTAAGCTAAGCTAACTGGCTGCGGGCTGTATATGTACAGTATATGTAATATGAGATTGGATCGATCTTCTCATCTAACTCTAAGTATGGAAGCAAAAAGGTGTCAAATTATTCATCAAGAGACTGTAAATTGCATAAACTCCATACTTCTGGTTAGTCAGCCTGAAGAAGGCCCGTGTGCCGCAACGCGTTGGTGCGTATTTTTTTACCTTTTGCTATGCATTAGCCGCATCAATAAAGGATTTTAAAATATTTTATTCAACAAGAGTGCCTTGGTTTTCATGCTGTTGTGACACCAGTGATGTTACAGAAAGTGATCAATCCCACGTCCAACTCTAATATTTATACGCTGGTACAAGTAAATCTGTAAACTGTATCAGATGGGAACTGCATGGTGCAACATTTGCCATTATGAAGTGAAACCGGAGGGACATTTCCATTTCAGCCCGGGAGACTGAAAATATAAGATTTTAAAATGAGATGTCGGTGGGTGTTTTGTCATCCACACAGGTGATTCAGGCCCAATTCTATATCCGTCGGCAACATTTTCCCCTCGGTCAAAACAAAACTGGTGACGCCACTCATCATCCACAGTTTGTCCGCTGCCACCCTTGGTACATTCTCCACTCCTCTGTCTTTTATGTCACTCTCCACCCTCCAGCTTTCTCTCTCTCTCTCTCTCTCCTTTTAGCATCAATTCAGTTTCTTATTCGGCGCTCCTATTCACTCCTAATCTGTATCTAGAAAAACTGCTATTTAGTGATGAGAAAGAGGGAAATGCACATAATAACTTTGTGTTTATTTGAGTTTCTATCATCATGTTGCCTTAGTTACAGCTGCTATATAGATAGGTGTCCATACGAGCCTGGTTACTGTTTAACCTCCCCACCCACATTTGCCCAGATTAGGAAAATCAATAAGATAACAGCGGCAACACCGGCCTTACCTTGCACCAACAAAAGCCTTCTCCCGCTACAGCAACCTGCGCCAAACTTCCACATTTTACACCTCATGGGGAGGGAGGGAAAAAGCGGATTTTAAACACATGTTGGAGAGGAAGCAGAGGACGAAATGGTCAATGTAAACACACAAGTCACTTCAAGTATGGAACTTCCATTTGGTGAGTACACACTATTTGGTACTGTTTTTAGCACCTCGGCCCGGTGGTTTCAGTGGGGGGGGGGGCAGCTGCTTGCTTCTTCTTTTCTTTTTCGGTGGTTTTGTGCAGCGGCTCCAGAGCTCTGGCAGATCACTGCAGACTCGGAGGGTGGAAATCTCGTCGCCATTTGTGTCTGCCCTTTTCACACGGCTGTAATCCAGGAGGTGTGTCAGAGAGATGGAGGTTGTTGAGAAAGGCCGTGGCAGCCGGGCTTGATGCTGACGATGGTTCAAAGGTTTTTGAGATGTCAGAGCAGTTGGGAGTACATCAAGTCTGAGGGGGTATAAGAGCAGTGGTGGAAGAAGTATTCAGATCCTACTATTACCACACTGTAAAAATACTCTGTTACAAGTAAAAGTCCTGCATTGAAAATGTTACTTAAGCAAAAGTTTGTAAGTATTATTGGGAAAATGTACTTAAAGTAATCCTCACATTTTAGAAACTGTAAAGGATCCAACCAGTTGTGTGTTTAATGGTCTAATCATTTCAGCTGGACTTGTAGGCCCTTATATTGTCGGCTAGTTCACTTTATAATAAAACGGCATATTTTTTAAACTGCATGTGTTTTATGGGCAAAGATCTTAAAGGAATACGCCACCGTTTGTTGAAATAGGGCTTATCACGGTCTCCCCTGGCTGTAGATAGGTGGGCCAATGCATTTTTTTGTCTCAGTGCAAGTAATTAGTTTTTTTTTTTGTCTTTTGTTGGCTCACATGCTAACATGCTAACCGGCAACATAGGATTCCATTCACTACGCTAAGCTAACTAGCGGCTGCGCTGCTGGTGTTGCACAGGACTAAAACAATGCATGCACAAAAAATGAGTTGGCCCACCTATCTACAGGTAGGGGAGAGCATGATAAGCCCTATTTCAACAAACGGTGGCATATCCCTTTAATGTGTAAAGTAACTAAAGCTGTTAAATGAATGTAGTGGAGTAAAACGTACAATATTTCTCTCTGAAATGTAGTGGAGTAGAAAGTGGCATGAAAAGACTCAAGGAAAGCACAAGTACCTCAACATTTGTACTTAAGTATAGTACTTGAGTAAATGTGCTTAGTTACATTCCACCGCTGGATAAGAGGATGATTTGAAAGTGTTGATGCACGAAGGAGTTTTGAAAAGCCGCGTTACTGGAAGAAGTCAGACGTGTGTTTATTCTGGAACCTGAAGGGCGGAAAACATTCTCTTTGTAAAGCCTGAAACACGAAACCGATTGATGAAGCTTATATTTTATTTACGGCTGCAGTATGTGATGCTGTACAAACGGAGAAATCCCTATCTCTCACATCTCGCTTCACGTTGCTGCTGCAGACTGCATGCAGTACGTTCCGTTCCTCCTGTGATGTCTGTTTTGAACTATGTCAATGAAAGCGAAGGCCTCGCTGCACAGCGCCGCCTCTCACTCCGCGGCTTTCAAACAAAGCAGCTGATGGAAGTTTGGTTTTCACTCCTGTGGTCATCCGTCCGAACGATTTGCATGTCACAGTGGGATGAGGAGATGCAAATTTCTGCAAAGCTCTGGCCAAATGAGAAAGAAAATGACACAAATATTGATTAATGTGGCCAAAGAGTTGGTTTGCCCCTGAACAGATATTGCTGTGTGAGCCATGTTATTCTGGAAGCCCGGGGAGAGATGTTGTTTTTTATTTTTTTATGGTCAGGTTAATTCACCTATAATTAGCCATATCCTACACCTGCTCTCCCCATTTCTCTGCACTCTACTGCAGCAACCCATTGCTATCACTCCTGCTAAAGGCCCGGAAACAGAAAGGGACTCAGGTGCTTTTTTTACACCTTTAGCCAGTTTGTGACACTGTATTCTTGTTCATCCAAACGTCACCTCAGACCTAATATATTAAAAAATGTTTAAGAATATAAATAAATGTAGCGCAAAAACATTTGGTTCTAGTTTTGTGACATTGTGACTGCTCACATTGTCAGTTGGTGATCTACTGTAAGTCTTGGGCGGCACTTAAGTCTCGCATTGCCAGACCTTCCTCCACAGCTCTGCGGAGGAGGGTCTGGCTAGTCCACACAGCATTGTGGGATCGGAGAGAAACCTGCTCTGGGTTATTAAGCATTTCTTTAAACCAATCCCAATCGTCTTGGGCGGCGCTAAGTGCTGGACCCAGGTACAGTGCCTCTGATGATAGCTCTCCAGGCTAACGAGCTTGCTAGCTCAGATGTATTCATCATTATGTACACATCAAAATATGTATTTGCATCATCTGTCTGCAAACAATTCCTCTGTTGTGGAGCAGATTGTAGGCTACTCCAACAGAGGAGGTTCAATAAAAACGACTAAAAAGCTCTTCTTCTCTCCGTTCTCGTCCGCTTTGCTGTTGGTCAAATATCCAAAGGCGCAAATATGCACGTCGAAGTTGGACTAGACACAAAATCTCCCCGTTGACTAGCCGTTTAAAAAAAGTTCAGGTCAGAGTTCAGTTCATTCACAAAAGTCTAAATAATTGTAATTAAAAAAATCATTCAATTATGACACAGTAAATGCATACGCCGCATAAAAAGGACATGCACATAACGTGTATTGTATTTTGATTTGTGTTTATTAGGCATTTTAAATCTTCCATATTGAACGACCACTGATGCCAGTAATTACATTCACACATTCAACATAATGATAATAATACAATGGGGGGAAAAAAGTGACAATGTCTCTATCAACAAGATCTGAACAACCACACAAAGATGTGATTATGTTGGTGGTAATCCTCACTAGTAAATCATGGCAGCTACTGAGTATTTATTGCACATTTCATCAAATATATTACAATCTGAGGCATCGTTTAACACGATCGTGTGAAGAGGCCAAGAGACCGTTAATGCCTGTACGGTTCAGGGCTGATCTCGTCTTTAGTGGACATGTCTGGTGAGGTTCTTTATTTTTCTCAGCCATTGTTTTCTAAAAAACTATTAAAAAGCCATACTGTTCCTTCATCAACATGAACACACACTGTACTTCATTCTGACTCAATCCCACATACATCGTCCTGCTGCCCCAAATACTCACTAGAGCATTAACTGTGTACTAATCCGTCGCTGAAAATAGTTCCCAACAAACACTCTGTTTGAGTAACTTTTGCTATAAACTACAGTGCCCACGTGTTTTTGGAAATAACTGAGCCTTTTACTAACATGAAAGCAGACACTCATGACCTGTTTTTAAGGCTATGTCTTTAGTAGATACAAATGGGCTACAGACAGAGTAGGGAAGCCAGGAAGTTTTTATAGATGGACTAACATGTTGTTTTTGCCTTATCCTTTAAACTACATGCTATAAAAAAAGGAGTCCAAACTAGAGAATTGACTGCATTTTGTGTATGTATCATATGCCCCTGATTTTTAAAGCCAGTGACCATTGCATTAAGCTCTGATTAGCCACCTCTGTCATCCATGAATTGTCTCTCAAACTGCTTTAAATAGCAACAAAAGCAACATTTTCTGAAAGGGTTTGTTTATCCAGTATACAAATCTTCCAAAATAAGGGCATTTAAGTTACGAATGCATTCTTTGGCTGCTGCCTACACTAAGCCTCTTTTTGGCCTAGATCGGGTTATACTATGCTTCTTTGTCCAAACAAACTGCAAATCACTGTTTTCTTCCAACCTGTGCTGACATTATGACTCTAGCAAGCACTGCGTATTCAACATGCCCATGAGTAAAGCCAAGCGTGTCAAAGATTTTGAGTGACGTCTGGTAGTTATCTCTACCAAAACAGCCTTTTGAGACTCGGCTACAGAGACAAGTTGACAGACCGTCCTCTTAGAATAGAATAGAACAGACTTTATTGTCCCAGAGGGGGACATTTGTGTTGGGCATAGTGCTACAAACTGTTGCTTCACAACACAAACACGTAACCGAGAAACCGTTGTAAAATCGACATAAAATCGACATAAAAACAACATAAGATCAACAAAGCATCTCAGGACATGAATGATGCATGACTGTATGCCAATACGACATCTTAAAAAGTGACCGTGTGCAAAAAGTGCTGGTGTATTTATTGCACATTTCTCTTGTTGTGCAGCTTGATAGAGGTTTGGATGAACGATAACTTACAGTAAGTCAGATTGTTTTACATCTCGGCACACGGAATCTTCCCCCCCCCCCGATGGCAGAAGTTCATATTCAGGAAAGAGAGGGTGCCGAGTGTCTTCTGTCATTTTTAGCAGGGTTTCCTACAACGCACACAACTTGTGTCAGACATATGGGATTAATTGCCCAACGGTCACAACCTGGACAAACTCCCGAGCTCTGCTTGTTTGCAGAATCTCTTGGTGAATGCAAACATGACAGCAGCCGTTCAACAGCTCCTCGGCGGATTATCTGTTTGCCCACAAAGCTGAATGACTTGACAGAGGGGCACGGAGAGGCTCCTTAACACACACCATCGGAGCGACAGAGACTAAGTTAAAACGGTGCAAATGACTCACAAAAACCACATCTAAATGTCAACACAGTCAACAACTTATTACGAATGTTTGTGGCATACACGCTGCATGCTGCTGTGTGGGTCAGGATGATTTATCATGAGAAAACCTATATATTTATGTATATATATACATAGTACCTGAAATGTGTTTAACCCTTGTGTTGTCTTCCCGTGTAAATGTAAATGCTATGAAATTGAATAAAACTTGTGACGTTATTTCTTTTGACAATTTTGGTTGAAAGAAACCCAAATTTCTGATATAGAAACTTTTTGAAAATGAGTCAAATTTGATGTTTGCATTGATTGACTGAAATCAATTTGAACGGAAGGCAGTGGTGGAAGAAGTATTGAGATCTTTTACTTCAGTAAACATAGCAAAAGCAATAGTCCTTCATAATTTTACGGAATCGGCAAAAGTGAAGCATTATCAGCAACATGTAGTTAAGGAAGCAGAAGTAAAAGTACTCATTGGGTGGCAAACTGGCCCCTGTCAGTGTTCTATTACTGTATTATAATTACTGATGTGTAAGCAGCATTTTGATGTCTTAGATTGCTATGTTGGAGATGGGTTTTAACTAGTTTATAAACTGTTGACAAATCAGTCTCACTAAATGGCCCATTAGTAACTGTGCTGTAACTCTTCTTCAGCAGATGGAGTTGCCCAATTGTTATGGAAATCTTCAAATTCATTTTTCAAAGCACTTAAAGCACTTCTCGCCCATGTGGAGAGAGTGTTTAGTCAACTGCTGTTTACCAAGATTTTTTTTGTTTTAGATTTTTAATGAATTTTCACAAATGTCTTAGTTTGCAACTCTTGCTTTGTTTTCTAATGTTGACAACCCACTACACTTGACAAGCAAAGTGAATCAGAATCAGAATCCGGTTTGTTGCCGAGTAGGTTTTTTATATACAAGGAATTTGCTTTGGTGTAATGGTGCATAACAAGAAACACGAATGTAGAAAATTACAATAAAATATTTAAAAAAAAATATGTACAATGTAACTTTTTAATATGAAATAGCTTGGTAGAAAATGTGCAGAAATATATTCAAGATGGCGTGTGAATATGGAGCGTCTACCCCAGTTCATGCTAACACAAATGTAACATTTCAAGCCAAAAGGAATACTTGGAATTGATGGTGGTGGTAAATATTCATGAAAAAGGACGAAGTTTTAGAAGTTTGGGAACGGGCAACACCGATTTTCATTATAAACAACTAAACACGTTACACACCGGACCTTTTAAGATTAAAAAGAATATGCAATGCACCGAGAAAATAGTCCAAAAAGATGTGCAATGATGTAACTCGTATAGACAGATGTGATGACATTAATGAAATGTGTAGTGCCTACAGTGTATTGGGGGGGATAAGAGTCCATGTAAATTGGAGGGGGGGTCAAAGAGTTTGTGTCCAGGGTGGGAGGGGTCGGCTACAATTTTTCCTTCCCGCCACAGGGTCCTGGAATTGGCTACTTTATTAAAATACCCATGCAGGCGTATAATTATTAGTGCTGTCAAACGATTAAAATATTTAATCGCGATTAATCGCATTAATGTCATAGTTAACTCGCACATTTTTATCTATTCTAAACGTCCCTTGATTTCTTTTTGTCCCATTATTTTTTCTTATTTTAATGCTCTTATCAACATGGAAAAGTGGATCGGCTTGCTTTGCGCTTTTGTCGCCTGGCTTTGACGAGGGGGCGGAGAATTGGCATCAGCTGTGTGCTTGGCCATCAGGTGGCATTTCAGACTGGACGTGCTGCTACGATAGCTCCATTCTCAACGACAAAACACACAGATCGCTTTGGTCTCGTCAATGGAACCATTTGGCAACTTTTTAAAAGTAAACTTTCCATTCAGAATCTTATTGGCATCCATTTTGGCGTCTCGCGCTCGCCATCCACTCAAAACGTAACGTTAGCCTACTACTCTTTGGCCGGCTCGCAAACGCCCAAACAAGTGTGCGCGGCGTGCCTGTTGTTTAGTTTCCGGTCTAGCTAGATCCGGTGTGGTGTTGTAGTTGTTCTAACGTTACTAGTTGTTGCAACAGCATGTGAAAAAAACTACAAAGTTCGCTAGGCCAAAAAGAACGTTAATCTCGCGATAAAAAAAAATTACGCCGTTAAAATGGGTTTGCGTTAACGCGTTTAAGTGACAGCACTAATAATTATGTAACTTTTTTAATTTCCATGTGCCTTTCTGATCTAAATGGAGTGTTTTTACACATGTTTACCCACTTTAAAACATGTTTAAGACCTTAACATGATGTTTGTCATCTGGATTAACTGATTTTGAATGTAAGCTCGCTTCATTTCGACTTACTGCAGTAATGAAGTCTCTGACTGTGTCAATGGCGAGCTGCTTTTGCCAGCTTGTGACAGCGTGAATGTGATCAGACAGTAACAGCAACATGAACTTCATATCTGAAATAACGTATCATAAAAAAAAAGTTAGAGAATTAAGAATATGACTGCAGCCGTATAGAAAGTATTAAGCTTGTGTTATAGTGTCCTGGTGGACAAATCACTCAGCTAATGAAGTGAAATTGAATCCGTACTGTAATAAAAATATGATCTAGAAGTGCCTCTCCGGTGTTTAGCCCAATTAGCAGCCTGTTTGGAGGGTAGGTATTACTTGCCACTTTTAATCCGGGTGTTCAAGTCTCCAATCAAATCTCATTGTGACAGGCATTAGGGGGATTATCCCTGGGTGCTGTGGGCCCTTACAAGCCAGCCCGGTGGCCCCGGCAAACAGCACTATCCGGTAACAGTGGCCCTGCTTCTCCTCCCAGCCTGCCTCAGCCTGGCCGGGCCTGAGAGAGCCGCTGAGGCTCATGGGCCTTCGCTCAGCTGGCCGGCTCACTGTCAGGGCTCGGCCTTCAGGGGGATGTATGGCCAGGATGGGACGCTGCACTTCATCGACCCAGGTACAGGTAACGGGAACCGAGAGAGAGAGAGAGAGAGAGAAAGAGAGAGAGAGAGAGCTTTGAGAATTGAGAATCAGTGTGTAGATTATTCCAAGAATGGAGGGCAAACAACAAGCTGCTGTTGTTGCTGTGCGTTAAAACCGGTGAGCTATGGGAAGCAAAGCTGCTGGAAGCTGACAGACTAAACTACACGAGTACATTGTGTGTTTCTGGCTCACTGCTGCTTGAACCCTTCGACAGAAATGCGCTGCACAAGTGGAACGCTTTAAACGTTGACCGCTTGCAAGAGCGGCTTCATCGAGGAAAATGTTGAAGTAATGTGTAATACGTTACAATATCTTGACGACCTCAATAGACCTTTTTTTCACAGGCAGACATGTTGACATGTCATAGTAGGAAAGGCACAGGTGTATTCCAAACCATTACTGATGGCTGCATTCCACTTAGGAGAGACCCTGGTATTGTGCATGCTGACTCACTGAACTAGTTTACTGGGACACTTGATGAGAATTGAGCCGTCGTTGAGGTTATCAATTTCAGCTGGGCTTTTCCTACTATGACAAGTCAAAATGTCTGCTGTGAAAAAAGGTCCTTTTTTGGATTCTATGTGATGAACATTGTAGTCAGTTTGTGGCTAAAACATTGTAGTGTGAGGCTGGGTTAAGTGCAGTGAATAGAGTGTGGGCTTTGTGTGCTACGTGTCCACATGATGGCAGTATAAGTCGTGATTTTAATGTTGTCTCACTGGCAGGGCCAGCAGGTAACTTAGAACGCCTAAGTACCAGACTCAATTATACGTTTCAGGTACTTTACTTAGTGGTGGAAAGGAACAAAGTACTTTTTAACTAATGTACCGGTGTAGGTGTAATTTACAGGAGGGATGGGGGACGGGGGTTACAATTGCTAACAATAATACCCTTAACATAATTAAGTTGCACCATGAATTGATGCAGAAAAAGGCAAAAATTGTTGCAGAAAAATTTACCAGAATGCATAAAGTGTTTGATATGCTAAAGATTTCAATTTTGCTCAAAAGTGGAGATCTCAACCCCCCCCTCCCCCCGCCCCTCCTCCCAATGTTTAACCCAAAGTTGCGCCCTTGTGTGGTGAACTTAATTCTAATTGAACTTCACTTGAGTGTTTCCATGTTATGCTGCGTGATACTTCAACTGCACTACATGTACGTCTCCGAGGGAAATATTGTACTTTCCACTCCACGTTTTACTCTACATTAATCTGACAGCTTTAAGTTCAGACTTACTTTCATTTCACATGCAAAGGCCGTCATGATCTAATAAAATATGATGCATTGTTATAGATTAAAATAAAAAACTGTTCATAATGTTGTTGAAGTTAAAATGAGCTCTACCTTGACCAGCTACAACATTCAAATGCTTCTTACATGGTAAAGGTCCGGTGTGTAACGTGTTTAGTTGTTCATTATCAAAATCGGTGTTGCCCGTTCCCAAACTTGTCCGTTTTTCATGAATATTGACCACCACCATCAACTCCAAGTATTCCTTTTGGCTTGAAATGTTAAATTTGCGCTTGCATGAACTGGGGTAGCCGGCTTAGCTGGTAAGGGACATACAGGACATACTGCTCCGCCTTTCTCGTTTTCTCTGTCACATGATAAACTCACAGGTTCTGCTAATGCTGCTAATGGGTATCGTAGCTTCCCCGGCCCCGGCAAGTTTGAAGAAGGAAACATGGAGGACCACACGTATTCAAAATCCAAATTTCAGAAACAGGAGTTCTTCTTCTTCGCCCAGAAAAAGAAAAAGGATATTGAAAAGAGCAAGAGACCGGCTTTTTGAAGCGTGAAGGCTACCGTAGCTGTAATACGTACTTTGAACTGCGTGGCGCGAGAGAGTTGACTGCGATATATGATCTCAACACTAGATGGGAGAAATTCCCACACACTGGACCTTTAAGTTACCATAGCAAATATAATATCTCATGCATAAAACTGCCAGAAGCATTTTTTTCTGCATAATGATTACTTTTACTCTTAGTTCTTTAAGTATATTTTGCTTTTTACTTTTTTTTTTAAATGACATTTTCAACGCAGGATTCCTACTTGTAATGGAGTATTTTAATATTGCAGTATTGCTAATATGACTAAGTAAAGAATCGAAGTACACCAAGAGGTCTGCAGCTGCAATTTGAATGCACATCCACATTTTGCACTTTTACTCAACAAAAACAATTGGAATGCAGGACTTGGTGGTGCTGCTACTTCTTTCACTTAAGAAAAAGTTTTGGAATACTTCCTCCACCACTGCTGACAGGCCTGTGACATTGAAATGCAAAATCAGAGCCTGATCAGACGACTGAGTTGGTTTGTTCACACACATGGAGACCAGGAGAGAGCAGCATGCGACCTCAGCAGGTAGAAAGACAGCAGCCAATGGACGGTCAGAAAAAGAAGAAAAAAATGAGCTAACGAGTGTTTAAACTGTCTGAGCAAATGTAGATCAGAGTCACTGATGCAGTCAGCAGCAGTGCTGGAAGAAGTATTCAGATCCTTTATTTGAGTAAAAGTACTAACACCACACATACCATACAAAAATACTCTGTTACAAGTAAAAGTCCTGCATTGGAAATGTTACTTAAGTAAAAATATGTAAGGATCATCAGGAAAATGTAGTTAAAGTATTAAAAGTAAAAGTACTCAATGCAGAAAAATCCTCCCATTTTAGAGACTGGAAGGGATCCAACCAGTTGTGTGTTTAATGGTCTAACCATTTCAGCTGGACTTGTAGGCCCTTATATTGTTGGCTAGTTTCACTGCATTTGGTTGTCTTTGTACACAATGACAAATAAAGTTGAATCTAAATCTAAAATCTAAATCTAATTTATAATAAAACATCAGATTTTATAAACAACATGTGTTTTGCGTTCAAAACAACTTAATGTGTAAAGTAACTAGTAACTAGAGCTGTCAGATGAATGTAGTGGAGTAAAGTCAGTAGGGAGTTGGATTGGGAACCGGAGGGTCGCTGGTTCAAGTCCCCATACGCACCAAAGTATGGTGGTGGACTGCTCGACAGAGATGCCAGTTCACCTCCTGGGCACTGCCAATGTGCTCTTGAGCAAGGCAGCGAACCCCAAATGCTCGGGGCGCCTTTTCAAGGGCAGCCACCCCTCACTCTGACATCTCTCCATTAGCACATGTATAGGTACTGAGCATGTGTGTGTGTAATTCAGGCCTGTGTGTAATTTGTATAATAACAACAGAGTGAAAACATTGTAATTTCCCCTTGCGGGATCAATAAATTATACATTATAATTATTATTATTATAAAAAAGTACAATATTTCTCTCTGAAATGTGGCGAAGTACAAGTGGAAAGTGGCACGAAAAGAAAAGACTCAAAGTACAAGTATCTCAAACTACTTGAGTAAATCTTACATTAGTTACATTCCACCACTGGTCAGCAGACTATTGCATTATATAGTTTTTGCATTCTTGGATTAAGCAAAGTAATCACAAATATTTATAATCGTGATATCGTTGATAAATAAAATATTTATAAATCACAGTTTTTATGTTTCAGCCTTAGATAACGTCCTGTAGATTTCGGCCCTGTGTGCTGACAGGATAATGTCGAATGCCCAAATATTTAGTGCCTTGTTATTCAAGCTGTGGAGGTGAAACGATGTTAATCGATTGTGTGCTGACCCGAGGACCTCATAGAGAATCCCAGAGATAAACGTGCTCAGAGCAGAGCTGCTGACGGAGGCAGTCAAAATGAATCCTCAGCAAAAACTGAGTTAATGATTACAGCGCCTTATCACATGCTGTGATTGATTTACGTCTTGCATGGGTCTTCGTGTTTATTGAAGCAATTGTTTACTTATTTGGTGTCACGGAGGCTACTTGAGTTTTTCAGTCTGACTTGCGTGCACCATGTTTTTTTGTAGATTAGAGATTTTATCTGGAGAATATTGTCTTTCGGCTTGAAACTTCACAAAGTTGATGTGTTGAGGGGTTATTTTGGCTTGAAAAAAACAAAAAGGGAAATATGTGACATAAAGAAATACTTTAAGTGCTCGTGCATGAGAATTAAAGTTGTGGTTCTCCTGCAAAAGTTAGTAACTCTAAAGAAATGCACTGAAATGCATTGTTACTGTGCTTTACGTACATTGCATAAGGACATTTTAGACACAAAGACATAGCACACAGTGTCAGAAATAATTTAAAAAGAAAAAAAAAATCATTATATCATCCTCCTACAACTGCATACCTCCCTCATTTATTTACCTAATTGTGTGTCCCCCAGTAATATTAAAAGATACTGAGCAACTAAATAGGTCAAAAGCGGGCTATCATTACCCTGAGACCAAATAGTCATCATGGATGAGGACGATATAACTCTTCTGTTGTTTCACAGAAACCATTTCAACGATTTCGACGTCGTTCCATCTTCAGTGTATTGAAATCATCTTTATAAAACTATGTTAAACATCCCCTTAAGAAAGTTATATGGCTGAAGAGAAACCAAAAAAACATTTTATGTTACATGGAAAGGCCTCTGATTGGCAAAGTGATCACACCCGTGGGTTACATTTGTCATTTTAGCACGAAATCCTAAAAACTACCGCTACATGGGAGATACAGTAGGCTTTGGGTAACAGGGTGTGTTGGCCTCTGAGGTCAGATTAACTTCACTGGAGATATAGAGTAATTATTTGACAGGAAAAGAAAAGAAAAACTGAGTGGTACAAAAGTAGTTTCCACTACGAAAGCAGTTTAACACAATATGTCAGACCAAACCCAATAACATAACACTATTAGGAACTTATATATATATATATATATATATATATATATATATATATATATATATATATATATATATATATAAGGTCATTTGATCTTAACAAAAAACTCTGTGTCATTGGAAGCAATGAAAGTAATTGACAATATTCCAGTGGCATAGAAAAACCCTGATATTCCGGCAGTCAGCGACAGGGGCTTGCATAAGCGATGTTATTTGCAGATAGTTATCTGTTGACAAGGTCTTTGCCATGACATCCTACTCACCTATCTCCTCCATCTACTGCAGCAGAGCAGAGCAGAGCGGCAGCCTCAAACCTGCTGCAGCCAGCACATTGTCTCCTTCTGTTTTACTCTTTATCAACATCAACACGCTCCTGGATGGTGCTGCACAAACACTCACATTTCCCCATGTGCTGCAGCTTTCTCAGAAAGAAACCAAATAAGTCCCCAGACAGCGCATATTCCATATCTTATTAAACAACTCCTCCACCGGGGCCACCATGATCCTCTTTTCCTCCCAAGCTGCTGGTTCCTGGTTTTTTTTGTTTGTTTTTGTTTAATTTTTCTTACTTAATGTTGCTTCCCTGCGGTCTGCCTTTGAGATCGGACTTGGGGAAATGAAATGTAATCATTGAGGAGAAGGTACAAATAGGCAGTGGTTGCGAATGGAGTTTGGCCAGTGGTCGGAGATTCCTATTCAGAAGATATAGGACTTTGTTCACAAACTGGAGTTTGAAGTTTCAACGGGGAGAATCACACAAGTGTTACATCAGGTCTCAGCGATCCTTTGACTTTTAGCCCCGGGGCAGGAGTTTGGGTGACTGATTATAAGACAGCACTCTCTGGCCCATCAAAAAATGTCAACATGCCAGCCTCCTACTGTATTTAGCAGCTATTTGACAGCTACATGTCAGCCGGTTGTTGTCAGCTGCAGCCAAACGTTCTGCTTCAGCTTGAATTAACTGCTTACCGCCAATTTATTTTGCGCTCACAAAGCTTACAATAAGACAAACTTGATTTTATTATGCCATAAACAACATAACACATAAACCCCCTCGCTCAAATGTTCACAGAAAAAAAAAACCAAACAGAGAATCAAAGAAACCCACAATAAAAGCTTGACTCCAACATGGGACCCAGAAAAAAAAAAAATGAAAAAAAAAATTAAAATGTATGCATAAAACTGAAGCATGGCACAGAATAAAAACACTAAAAGGTAATATAAGTTATTTTCCATCTCGGCCATCCCAGATCACAGACTACTAATGCACTACACTACACTACTGCCTCTTCTACATTACCCACCTCAAAGTTGTCAGTATTACTTATTATACAACCTACTACATGCACCAAACTGTCCTGTTTCCTAAATGCTTACATGTTGAGTATCTCACGTCATTTTGTCAGCTGTTCTAAAGGTTGGCCTCCACAAAGTATTTCAATCCAAAAGAACTTTATCTTCTGCTAAATACGTAACCTTTCCAGCAATGTTTAACCATTTTAATGATTGAAAAAGTGTTCAAAGAAAAGTGTGACTATTAGACCATCAATAGTCTCGCATTGCAAGCTCCGGACGCAGCGACGCCGGCTCTGCTCCGCTACAACATTTGCACCCTGAAAAAAGAAAACGCCACATACAACCGTTCCGAATTTTCTTCGAAACTTTCCATTTTCAGCGTGTAGCTTGCTAGCTCGAAGTTTGTTGTAGTTTCCCCCGAAGCGAACGGAGTTTGAGAACGGCAACAAACAGAGAGCGGAAGGTGAGGGACATCTTGCGTGTGATGTCAGGCAATTATCCTGGAAATGTACTTCCGTTGATCCAAAAATTTACTTTGCGTGTCATTTTTAGTCACTCTAGTGACATGGTTCTCGGGTGACCAGGTGTGACCCCCCGCTTTATGGGGGACTGCAGAGCATTTTTATCCCTTGTCCCGGACATTTCTGTTAATCCAAAAATCTAAATACGGAAAAACACCTGTAAAAAATCATTTCAGAAAATTCCTTTATATAATACGGAATATTAGCCCATATTTCTTTGGACATTTCTAACAGTGTAGGTTGTTGTTGTTGTTGTTGTTGTTGTTGTTGTTGTTGTTGTTGTTGTTGTTGTTGTTGTTGGTTTGGGTTGAAATCGGATGTTACTTCACTTCCGGTTACACACATGACACACAACGTGACGTAGCTCTGTTTGTTTCCGTAAAGTTACTTTTATGTATTCAAATAACACACACACCGTAGTTTCCTAGGTGAAAGTCCGGTGTTTTTATGACCCATCCACCCCCCCGACCTTACGCGGAACTTGGCGGGAGCTTTATCTTTATCCTTATGTCCTGCTTCGCTCCTGTCATAACTACTACAGCCAGCAGAGGGCGCCACCACTATAAACGTAAATATGAGAATTGCTGCTTGAACAAACGACTTATGTGGGCGTTTTTCTTCGGAGGACAGTCTTAAAGCTTTAGTGCGTAGCTTCCGTTACATTCAAGCCGTTGCCAAATGAGTTGCTACGAAGCTAATTGAGACTATCAGCTCCACACAAGTCTCTCTGGATTTCTCAGTATGGCTATGTTCAGAAGATTGAGGCGTCCGGCGACCTTCCCGCGCAGAAACTTGAGTGAAGATTATCACCTCTTCTGAAGAGTCCATCATGTTTTCTGAATCCTCCGTGTCCTCCTTGGCTACTAGCAACTGTGTGGAGGAGGGGTGGGGGTGGTGCGCGGTCACAGAAGGCTTGTATCACGTGGACGCGCGACAGTTGTTACTACTTGTTGTCATTACTTAGAATTCCTCATGGGGTTGACAGAAACTACGCACTATAGCTTTAAGCATAGAGATGTTTGACGTTAATCTTTTTAAGTTAGATAGACAATAAATCAAACAGACTACCGCTCAGCATTGTCCCACACAAACATATTCTTCTTCTTCTATTTGGTTTGATGGGATCTGGTCTGCGTAGTCTATGATAGTAATTTCGGGCCTGTCGGCCAGCCAATTTGGTCCCGATTAAAATATCTCAACAACTACTGGATGGATTGCCATGATAGTTTGGACATTCTGGACAAATCCTAGAGATTTTAGGGACCCCCTGACTTTTCCCCCAGCGCCACCGCGAGGTTGACCACTGTGGTTACGAAGGGAAATGTCTCCACAGTAGGTTGTAGCTTCATACTTAGCGTACACACCTTATTGTCACAGTCTATGGTAAGCACGGCTGTGAAAGTCTTTTCCTCTTACTCGCGGCAGAGTGTGAATACGAATGAATGAATATAGGAGACTACATTCAAATTTGTCACCAGAATAAACAGCTGCGATAACTTTATTCTGGCCATAGGTCTCTGTGTTTTATAGCCTCCTGCACGTGTCAGTCCAGCCTGTGTATTGTGGGAATGTATGTACAGTATGTTAAGACAAACCCTCCCCCCCCCCCACCTCAAAATGCAGATAAGTAATGGGAGGATTCCGAGCGAACCTGACCTCGACGCTGTATCTAACACATCAGAACCGTTTGTCAGTGTGTGTGTGATTAAGAAAGCTGTAACCGTGCAGATTGTACTTTATAGTCCCGTATATACGACTGTTTCTTGAGGAGTTCACAGGAATTTCAGATGGGAGCAGCGATAAAAAGCACTTTAATGACGGGGAAGATAAGATTTGCTCTGAGTGACTCATTCATAGCTTTACACTGATTCTCCCATCCTCACCACCCCCCCCCCTCTGCTTATTGCTTTGAAATAATCAGCACACTTCTTGAGCAAATATGGGCATTGCAAAAAAAAAGAGCAGCACTGATTGAACGTGAAGAAATGTTGTAATGGGTGACCTCTGTACACCGAAGTGGGACAACGTGCTCCAGCCGAGCTGCAGAGTGGATGCAGATTCATCATCTGTGAGCATGTTAGGTAATTCACAAGGGTTGGGGTTACAACCTCCCCAATAATCAAAAGTGGCCAGTGCAACCAACCCCCAAAAACCTATTATAACTTCCTTTACATAAATAAAGACATTTGCACCATAACTTGATGCAGAAAAGGCTCAAATTGTGAGAGAGAGAAATTCACCAGAATGCAGAAAATGAAGTGTCTGACGTATACAATTTCAATTTTGCTCAAAAGTGGAGATCTCAACCCCCCCATCCCCCCAGCCCCTCCCCAATGTTGAACCCAAAGTTACACCCTCGGCTGTAGGAGTGTGTGAAGAAGCCGCTAATCGTCTTTTGATCACGGGCGTAGGTTCCATTGAGTTAATCAGTTTGTTAACAGATCTCCAGATCAATTCCAACCTCTGATTGTACCTGACAGAGTGAAAAGAATAGTTTTTAACCATTGATCACTTCCATTTTCATCTCTGATTGGATTACCTTCGAGAGAAATAGAATCACTGAACAGATCATCTCAGAATGGTGCACGGGAGCCCTCGGGGAATGTAATGGTGTTTGCCTGCTGGGAGAGAAGTAATTTTACAAGCCTCCAGTATAATTTGAGTGTATGGTTAACAGGTTCACCTGCCTGGGGTTTACTGCTTCTGAGGTCCGGCTTGAACTTGGGATCGTTGACCTGCTGCTATGTACTGGCACTTTCTCTTCAAATACAGGCCTGCTGTTTGCTGTGGGACACGCAGCGAGGCGCACACTTTGCGCAAGCAGAGATTTTTTTTGTTGTTGTTTTTTTTGTTGAGAGAAAATCCCGCACACTGACCATTACGCAAGCAATAATTTATTTAGAAAAATACAATGTTTCGGTCCCAGACCTTCATCAGGAATTTACCTGATGAAGGTCTGGGACCGAAAAGTTGTATTTTTCTAAATAAATTATTGCTTGCGTAATGGTCAGTGTTTATTTTCTCTCAACAATTTTTGATCTGTTACCTTTGATCATATCCTACGCACCTGCCCGACCAAAGAGGTGTGCAAAAACGTTTTCTCATGTTGTTGTTTTTTTTCAAACAAACAAATTCAGGATTCAGGAATGTGTTAGAAAAGTCATATGTGAAAAAAAAACACCCCAAAAACTGAGCAATGTTTAGAAAATAATTTCAGCATTCACTTAAAATGTGGCACATTTCACTCCCGAGTGAACAAAGTGATGATATAAATATTATTATTATTATTATTATTATTTAATAGAGCACCTTTTACAGAACAAAGTCACAACGTGCTTCACAAGAGTGAAATTGTTAAAAAAAAAATAAGACCCTAAAACAGTAAAAATAACAAGCTAAAAGAATAAAATAACAATAGAAATAAAATAAAACCGTAAAATCAAACTTAAAATCAAACAAAATTACAAACAATGAGACAGAGGCCAGTTTAAATATAAGTCTGATATATTATATTTAATATATAATGTAGTTGTAAGCAGTTATAAGTACATTTTGAAGAGTTTGTCAACAGTTATAACTCCTCCTGTAACACATCCATAACTGGCTTATTAACACTTAGTGAATGATTGATATCAAAGCATAACATATACTGTAATGGCACTTCATGATTTATGAAAACACACACATACAAATCACAGGTGTGAGTTCATCAGTGTTCACAGTACATACTCATATAAATGAGTATATAGTATATGAATATTATTCATAACTAACTCATTATTACAACTTATATTTCTAATCATCTTGTTTACAATTATGCTTTATGGGAGTTATAATAGTTGACAAATACATTAACACTTAAAAATGTTTTTGGATTAAGATCTTTTTTTAACACTGTAACTACTAAATATTCAAGACCATTCAACAAAATAGTAGCAAAAAAGACAATAAACCAAATAAAAATATGTATAAATGCTAGGGCTGGGCGATATGGAGAAAATCAAATCTCACGATATTTTTGACCAAATACCTCGATATCGATACCGCAACGATATTGTAGTGTTGACTGTTGGTGCTTTCACAAAATATTTACGCAATGAGATTTTTGATGAATAATCATCAGTAATGTGGATATAATGACTAAGTGGGAAAAGGCAAATAATAGAACAGTTACAACAGTCTGGTAAGTTCAGAAAATGACATCACCTTACTGTAATACAGCCTTCAAAACCAGGAAAAGACACCACTTATGCCATATCACGATATTACGATATCCAAAACCTAAGACGATATCTAGTCTCATATCACGATATCGATATAATATCGATATATTGCCCAGCTCTAATAAATGCCAACACCATAAGCCTATTACACACGTCTCTCCCCAGCACAAAGCTACTTAGGAGCCCTCCAGAAAGCTCGGGTACTTTCCCTATTTGCTAGTATAGACATCTAATCTGGCAAACTGTTTATATGATATATATATTTTCAAACGCCGCCACCCTAGCCTTCTTACAAGCCCACTCCTGGGTTGACGACACCCCTTCATTCTTATGTGCTCATCCATCCCGCTCAGGATTCCTTATGTCCATTTAAAACTAATGAATTAATGATCGTGTGTCATCGTGTATGAATAAACCATATATGAAGTGTTTAAATGCAATATATAAACACTAAATAAGAGCTGTTAAAATAAAGTGTTATCATTTGGATTGATAGTGCGTGTGGGGATATTTGTTCCACTAAATCACATTCACAGACATTCACAATAAACTTGATATACGTCACACCAATAAGTAGGCTACATGCAAAATAACAAGTGTAGTAGTATTAAAGTTGATATTAAACTGGACTGTATTGAACAGTATTTCATAAACATATTAAAGTTGATGGTGTCATCAATTTCTTTCACATAAGACATGACGATCTCTTTATGTTTTTTTTTTTAAGTGGGTCGAATGTAGCATCCTTAAATCATTTATCTGTTACGTTTAGCTACATTATATATATTCAGACTTTTTCTGCCTTTCATGTCTTGTGGTTTGTCAGTTATTGTGACAATAAGTGTCCTAAAGATGGGGCGACCTCTAGCTCAGCCAGTAGAGTGTGCTCCCCGTGCGGCCTGAGTCCTTTGCAGCGGCCCGGGTTCGATGCCGACCTGCGGTATACTAAAGATCAGCCTCTGTAGCACTAGTCTACATCAACGATGTTTCATTTCCGGGATTGGTCAAGTGCTGCCGGATGTCCTTCATTTTCGTCCGGATGCCCGTCAATTTCCGCTTCCTTTGGAGTTGACATTTTAAGATGGCACCGAGGCACTGGCATAGCGCCGCCCAAGACGATTGTGATTGGTTAGAATTGCCAATAAACCAGAGCACGTTTTTCTCCCATCCCGGAATGCTGTGTGGACTAGCCAGACCCTCCTCCGCAGCGCTGTGGAGGAAGGTCTGGCAGTGCGAGACTAGCCTCACACTAATTTGTGACCCTATTTGTGTGTTCATAGTCCTCCTAAACACACATACATACATATATAATGGTGTATATTTCACCATTATAATTTTCATTTTATCACATTTGCTGAGCGACTCCTTTTTAACGTGATATATTTACAGGAGAAGCTCTTTGAGACATGTTTATGATAAAGAACTACAGAAAATAACTCATGTAATAAACCTGGGTTCTGTTCCTACTGAAGAATATATCTTTTGCGATTCCTAATTATCTGAAATGCATTTTTAACATGCTCTGAATCTAGCCTCACACTAATTTGTGACCCTATTTGTGTGTTCATAGTCCTCCTAAACACACATACATACATATATAATGGTGTATATTTCACCATTTTAATTTTCATTTTATCACATTTGCTGAGTGACTCCTTTTTAACGTGATATATTTACAGGAGAAGCTCTTTGAGACATGTTTATGATAAAGAACTACAGAAAATAACTCATGTAATAAACCTGGGTTCTGTTCCTACTGAAGAATATATCTTTTGCGATTCCTAATTATCTGAAATGCATTTTTAACATGCTCTGAATCGTCGAGGCTGTCTCCCTGAGGAGCAGCTCCCCATTCCAACAACAAGCGTCGGATCAGCCCTTGCATTCTCACAGTGAAATCTTTTACATAAAGGCATCACTTTGCTTTAGCAAGAGTAATTTCCCCTGGCAATTATGCTGGAATTAACTCAGATTTACCAGCGACGCATTACACATGGAAGTACAGTCGGTCTGAATGTGACCGACCGATATGATCCGGCCAGTGGGTTTCCTGAAGTAGAAGAAATTCATAACCTTTCCTTTTGTTAAAAAAAATACTCAAGTTACAAGTTAACCCTCTGAGGACAAAAGATGTTTGACACTCCTGCTCAAAAAGTGATATTACAAAATTGTATTTACTATTTCATTCATATATTACGCTACTTTTCTGAACCCACGACTTTTGTAAACTCATTTCAAGCACCAAAACAATTGAGTGTAGGTATGTTTTTCACAAGAGATTTGAGAAATTTCAAAAAAGTGGACGTCAACTTTTCAGCTTTAGGGCCAAATGATCTCTTTACACATTGCTCTGTAAAAAATGTGGGTGTCACTTTACAGAAAGCTGAGTTTCTCCTGAACATCTTGACACGGAACACACAGGGATCCCTCAAGAGGTGAAGGTTTAAAAACAAATGTAAAAATGCCCTTAGACCTCAGAGCGTACAACAGTATTATCATCAGAATGTACTTTAAGAATCAAAAGTAAAAGTACTCATTATTATTATTGATGCATTAACATATAAGAAGCACTTCAATGTGGCAGTTGGTCAAAGTGGAGCTAACGTTAAACGGCTTTATATACTGTTGGGTAGTTTCATCTCTAATCCTGTATCATAGGTTGTGTGTTGTTAGTAAAATCTTAACAGTCACAGATCTGGTTAAAAGTAGCTGCAGTATATCTTGATCATTTGTTTCGCCACTGATCAGCCTTTTAATGTTAAGTGTCTGTCAACCAAATTACATTTTTAAATTCCTATTACAGCTGCACAGCACGCTGAGGCTACAGCACCATTTCCTTCAAGTACAATACAATTTGTAAAGTAACTTAAATCACCTTTACGACCTGTATCTTTTCTTTTTTCATTATGGTTTCCTATATTTCCTATAGTGTTTTCTAGCACTTTGTATTATGCGCACAGGAGCGTCAGTGTGGATCTGCTGTGGCGGGAAAATTTTTTGACAGACTCTTACTCTCCGATGTGAACTAAATACTGAAGTTCCAGGTGCAGTTTTTGAACCAGTGAGTTCTGCTTCACCTGCAAAATGTCAAAAAAACAATACACAACGTTTTGTGTCTCTTTCAGTCTTTGGTGTCTTGCTCCTTTTTTTTAGGAGAAGTTGGAGCACATTTGTCTTATAATCCACCCATGGCTGTAGTATAGAGCTGCGTGAAATGGAAATACTCGAGTGCAACAACCAGTACAGCACTGCAGTAAAATCAGGTATCACTTTGGGTCTCCCTGCAGACACACGGAGCTAAGCTGCACCTTCGTTTTGCTCTCTTGGTTTCTTTATAACGTAATGTGGGAGCTGTAAATGTGTGTGCATGTGATAACAGCATGCTACATAGGTGCTGGCTGTAAAAAAAAAAAATGAGCTGGTTTAAAAGTGGCGGAGGAGTGATTTGGCAAAGGATTGTCCTGATTTAGCTTTCATGGAGGATTTGTTTAAACATTAGTGACAAGAGACCAGTGGTGGAAGAAAGTACTAATACCACACTGTAAAAATACTCCGTTACAAGTAAAAGTCCTGCATTGAAAATGGTACTGATGTAAAAGTATGTAAAAGTATCATCAGGAAAATGTTACTTAAAGTATTAAAAGTGAAAGTACACAATGCAGAAAAATCAAAAAAAGGATCCAACCCGTTGTGTGTTTAATGGTCTAATCATTTCGGCTGGACTTGAAGGCCCTTATATCGTCGGCTAGTTTCCTTTATAATAAAACGTCAGATTTTATAAACTACATGTGCTTTGTGTGCAAAAATCTTAATTTGTAAAGTAACTAAAGCTGTAACAGATGAATGTAGTGGAAGTAGAAAGTGGCATGAAAAGAAGACACTCAAGTAAAGTACAAGTATACCTCAACATTTGTGCGTGAGTGCAGTACTTGAGTACATGTACTGAGTTACATTCCACCACTGCAAGAGAACCAAGAGATATCAAAAGTCATCAAAGTTGAGCTATCTTTTCCAAAAAAACAACAAGCGTGTGATTCAATAGTGAAGCGGGTTAGTTAACCATCAACCAGAGGGGTGGGAGGGGGGGGGAGAGAGACACTCCACCTCTCCCCCGTTTAGAGACTCCGCTGTCAGTCACTGGTCTCCTCTCTGACACCAGTATATGTCCCCATCACACTCAACTGGTGGCTACCTTGGTAGTGGGTGGAGCTAGGCTGAGAGGGGGGTTAGTGGAGGTGTGTTGGGGTGTGGGAAAGGAAAGGGAAGGAGGAGGAGGAGGAGGAGGAGGAGATGGAGGAGGAGGAGGAGGAGGAGGGGGGGGGGCACATTAGCTTCTTGGACAAGTCTTTCTGCCCCACTGTCAGGTTAGTTGAGAATTTGTTTGTCCAAAGCGCTGGCAGCAGACATGGACATGGCAGACTACAGCGAGGCTCTGGACCCGGCCTACACCACGCTGGAGTTCGAAAACATGCAAGTGCTCCCCTTGGGCTCAGGTGAGTCGCATATAATGCAACTCTGGTGTTGAACTTTGAAACTTTTTACTGATTTAAAACGTTGGTCAGGAGAGGACGGAGGGAGTTGTGGCGGCGAAGTGATAAAAAGGGAGGGGGGGTCATTTGTCCATCTGCATCAGAGGGATGATCCCGTGCCGTGGTCTTCTCCTTCTTTTAATCACCTCTGGACTGGGTGCACCAGTAACGCATTAAGAGACCTTGATATACGAGACTCCGATCTGTATTCCCCCAATGCACTCAGGCCATTTGGTCGAAGCCATTTGAACCTGTTTGAGCTTGTGGAGGGATTGGGGTGTGTGTGTGTGTGTGTGTGTGTGTGTGTGTGGGGGGTGTCACATTTGGTTTTGCACTGGATTGATATTCATCCTCTGATGAAGCAGTGGTTTGAGTATCAGGATCGTGCGTCTCCCGTTACAAATGGCCTGTTCCCACAGAGTCTATAAAGTGGAGAAAAAAACGGGCGCGCAATGACACCCAACTTATTTATATATGCAGTCTCCCATGACGTCTGGCTGCGATCCTGGTTCTAAAATTCCCAACGAGACTCAAGAAAAGGGAAGCTTTACAGGAGACATTACTTACCGCTCAACTTTCCCATCGCTTTTACGTGTTCCTCCTCTATAGCAAGGTCTCATGAGTCAGCCCTGACATCTTTAATCTACAGCATGACACGCTCCCCTGATTGATTGAGCCAGGTCTGGTGACTCCGAGACTGTGACTAAAAAGAAAACTGTCTCCAGTGATTGCCTTTTTTTTTTCTTTCTCCCTGAGGCAATCAAGCCGACATCAATTGCACTCTGTTGACTCTGCCTGAGCTACTCAGGCAGGGTTGACAGATCCTTACAGGTTCTCCTGACAGCTGGGTTTGATCAGTGAATACGGTGATCAGTGGAGCTGATCACCGTATTCACACCTTCTTAAATCAACCAATATTTCTTGATGCCATCTAAATTCAGCTTTTATAAAAAGCACTCTTGCTCTGGTGTCGGGTCTCAAACTGATGAACTAAAAGCCAGCTGAGCTGATGAGACATTTATGTATTGACTGGGATGACTCTGCAGGAGTCTATGTCAGAGCAGGGGTCTTCAAAGTGTTTTTAAGCCGAGGACCCCTTAACTGAGAGAGAGACAGAGCAGGGACCCCTTACTACCTATATTGAATACAACTAGGTTGCATATTAAACTGGGGCTACAATAACATGCAGGGCTGCCTAAAGCCTTTATAAATAATTGTTTAGTGCATAGAATACAAAGCTATTAAAATAATTGTTAGTATGATTTTATAAATCCTGTTTTAATGTGAATCCTTAGGATTAACTGGATCTGTGGGTGGCTACCTTAGTGACTACCTTACCTATAGGCCAGTAAGCCTATCATTAATGGGCTTTTTTAATTTATATATGTTAATAATATGTTGGATTTTCATTTTTGAAAAAAAATTAAACTCTAAGTAACTCTAAGGGGGGCCCCAGACCCCCCTGTTGAAGATCTCTGTGTGAGAGTATTTGTTTGTGTATTTATTACTTTTTTTTAGTACTTTCAGGTACGGCACGGCAAATTCCCTTGTACACAAGCTTGTGCAACGACAATAAAGTCTGTTCCATTTTCTCTCTCTCTCTCTCTGTCTCTCTGTCTCTCTCTCTGTCTCTCTCTCTGTGTCAGACTCCTCGCCGACTGAAAGCACCAACATGAACGCGAGCGGCCACCTGGGGGCGGGCAGCCTGTGTGCCATATGTGGAGACAGAGCCACCGGCAAACACTACGGGGCCTCCAGCTGTGACGGCTGCAAGGGCTTCTTTAGACGCAGCGTCCGCAAAAACCACATGTACTCGTGCAGGTGAGGACAGACCTGCAACTCAAAGTTTCTCCTACTGTCGATGAAGTGCCACTGAAGCAAGGCATTGCACATGCCAGTGGAGCCATTCCCAACTGATGTTTGTGTGTGGATTTTTTTTTTTTGTGTGAGTGAAAGAGAGACAAACAAAACATGAACTTGTTGCTTGTCTCAGTAAATTGGCTATAACTAATCTGCATATCTTGATTTATCCATCTATTTTATTTACAAAATGTCAGACAATAGGGAGAAATGCCTGTTATTAATTCCCCACAGCTCAAATTGACATCCTCAAAAGCCGTGTTTAGTCTGACCAACAGTCTAATATCCAAAGATATTCATTTTTACTATGAAGAAAATCATAAAATCCTCCCTTTATTGGCATTTTTTTTGCTTAAAATAATAATAATTGTTGGCAATTACCTTCCTGGCAATCAATTAATCGACCAATCTCATTCAACTTTCTTTTTCGATTCTGCGTCAGCACAAACAACATTATGACCCTCATTCTCCAGGTTCAACAGACAGTGCATCGTGGACAAAGACAAGCGGAATCAGTGCAGATACTGCAGGCTGAAGAAATGCTTCAGAGCCGGCATGAAGAAAGAAGGTAGGAGCCTTTTTATGTTTTCCAAGCACACTGACTCAATCTGTAAACTCCGTCTAATATGTTTTTTTGTGGGGGAAAAAAGAAGATTTCCCATCTAATTAGCAAACCGCTATCGCAGTGCGAGCTGTCCCCGCTGAATTGACGTGACTCGATGGGTGTGTTGCAATCCCCACAAGAGTATTACTTTGTTAATGATCACTCAGTGGAGCGCTGAAGTCTCTAACCAGCTTATGCTGAGCAAACATTTCCAGGCAATAATAGCCATATACTGATAAACATGACAACCTAGGGTAGACTTATTTTTCTTTTAAATGACCCTGCCTTCTTTGTGTAACAAAGTAATGGAGAAAAGTCCACATTTTTCATAGTTTTTATGTTTTTTCGAATTTACGGCGCTGCGTGAAATTGGCCCATTTTTCTCAGTGTAGCTGCAAGCGGGCGCCTGGGTAGCTCACCTGGTAGAGCGCGCGCCCACATATAGAGGTTTGCTCCTGGACGTAGCGGCCGCGGGTTTCGACTCCGACCCTTTTGCTGCATGTCATTCCCCCCTCTCTCACTCCTTTCATGTCTTCAGCTGTCCTCTAGAAATAAAGGCCTCAAAATGCCCCCAAAAAATAATAGAAGAATATAGCTGCAGCACCAGTGCTGACCCTATACATCTCTGTGTGTGTGTGTGTGTGTGTGTGTGTTTTCAGCTGTGCAGAATGAACGAGACAGAATCAGCACCAGGAGATCCAGCTACGAAGACAGCAGTCTACCGTCCATCAATGCGCTCATCCAGGCAGACGTACTGTCCAGACAGGTAAGACCTGCTGAGTCATCGTTAGGGAGTCCCATCTAACTGGGAATGGTCACCAACACAATCACAAGGACATGAAATGAAATGACTCTAATACATCATTGAACCCTCCTGTTGTCCTCGGGGTCACATTTGACCCATTTTCAAAAAAGTTTCTATATCAGAAATTTTGGGTTTCTTTCAACCAAAAGTGTCCAAAAAAAAAAAAAGAACGTGGATGGTTCCATACAACGCTCTTTTTAATTTTTTATTTTACGCTCAAGTAAAATAAATGATCAGTTCACTACTTTCATTGAATTTTGGTTGGTTCAATTTTATAGCATTTGAAGAAAATAATTGATAAAAGAATGTTGAAAGAAAAGTGACAAAAACGGTCGGGAAAAGTGACAACGTCATCTGGGAAAAAGCGACGAAAGTGTTGAAAAAGAAGACGAAAAAAAGTCAAAGAAAAAAGTTTGAATGTTTAAAGTTCCAAGACAACACGAAGGGTTGTTATTTCATCATTTATTCACACGTCATCATCGTTTCCTTAAAACGCCATTTCAGAAGGTCCAGAAGTGGTCATGTGTATATGGGCCCGCGTGGAACGGGGAACCCCCAGATCAGCTACCGAAAGCTTTTCGGAGATAAAAAAAAAAAAAAAATGCAAATATACATTTAAAAACTCAACTCCACATCTGCACGTTCCAGATCACCTCCCCGGCTCCTATACTCAACGGCGACATCAGGACCAAAAAGATCGCCGCCGTCACAGACGTCTGCGAGTCCATGAAACAGCAGCTGTTGGTTTTGGTGGAGTGGGCCAAGTACATCCCGGCCTTCTGTGACCTGGCCCTGGACGACCAGGTAAGGCTCAGTGTACATAGCTGTATAGACACTCTGGTCACTCATCAACCAGTCGGCTCCCAAAAAACCATAGTGTGGGGCTGCAGGAGCACGCAAGTATACACTCGTTCTTCCAAAATAAATACAGATGTAGTGGGGGGGAAAAAAAGGAGATGCATTCAATACAATAAGGGTTTATTCAATTTAAAACCTCAAACTCTTCGACCAGAGTGGTTAATGTATTTAAAGTCCTGAGCTAGAATATGATGAGCTGGTTTTAAAGTTATATCCTTTCTTGATTTAAAAAAAAAAAAAAAAAAAAAGAGTGGTTAATGTATTTAAAGTCCTGAGCTAGAATATGATGAGCTGGTTTTAAAGTTATATCCTTTCTTGATTTAAAAAAAGGAAAAAAAAAAAAAAAAAAAGAGTGGTTAATGTATTTAAAGTCCTGAGTTAGAATATGATGAGCTGGTTTTAAAGTTATATCCTTTCTTGATTTAAAAAAAGAAAAAAAAAAAAAAAAAAAGAGTGGTTAATGTATTTAAAGTCCTGAGTTAGAATATGATGAGCTGGTTTTAAAGTTATATCCTTTTTTGATTTAAAAAAAAAAAAAAAAAAAAAGAGGGTATGTATTTAAAGTCCTGAGTTAGAATATGATGAGCTGGTTTTTAAAGTTATATCCTTTCTTGATTTAAAAAAAGGAAAAAAAAAAAGAAAAAAGAAAAGGAGCTGAATCATTAACAGTGTGATCACCAGGCCTTGGTAACTCATTTGCTGATGTTATATGTTATACCACTGAGGGAGTCTTCTGCCAGGGCGAGCTTCAAAAGAGACTTTTTTTTTTTTTTCCTAGGGGAATGGGATACAGAACTACATTTCACTGGTGGAATGTAACTAAGTACATTTACTCAAGTGCTGTACTTAAGTACAAATGTTGAGGTACTTGTGCTTTCCTTGAGTCTGTTCTTTTCATGCCACTTTCTGCTTCTACTCCGCTACATTTCAGAGAGAAATATTGTACCTTTTTACTCCACTACATTCATCTGACAGCTTTTAGTTACTAGTTACTTTACACGCCCAAAAACACATGTAGTTTATAAAATCTGATGTTTTATTATAAAGTAAACTATATTAAAAATATTGTACTTTTTACTCCACTACATTCATCTGACGGCTTTTAGTTACTAGTTACTTTACACGCCCAAAAACACATGTAGTTTATAAAATCTGATGTTTTATTATATAGTAAACTATATTAAAAATATTGTACTTTTTACTCCACTACATTCATCTGACCGCCTTAGTTACTTTACACGTTAAGATTTTTGCACACAAAACACATGTAGTTTATAAAATCTGATGTTTTATTATAAAATAAACTAGCCAACAATATAAGGGCCTACAAGTCCAGCTGAAACGATCAGACCATTAAACACACAACTGGTTGGGTCCTTTACATGTTCGAAAATGTGAGGATTTTTCTGCATTGAGTACTTTTGCTTTTACTACTTTAAGTACATATGCCTGAGGATACTTGCATACTTTGACTTAAGTACCATTTTTAATGCAGGACTTTCACTCGTGACAGAGTACTTTTACAGTGTGGTATCCATACTCCTACTTAAGTAAAGGGTCTGAATACTTCTTCCACCACCATGCCGAGGTATTATCACACTAATCCGTCCGTGAACTGACCGTGTTGCAGGTGGCGTTGCTGCGAGCTCATGCTGGGGAACAACTCTTGCTCGGCGTTGCAAAGAGGTCCATGCTTTACAAAGACATCCTCTTATTAGGTAAAAGTCACCCATGAAGGAGTGTTTTTAACCCACTCATATTGCCCAATTATGTTACCAAAAAAAAAAGCATTCAGTCTCATCCTGGACTAATACCTAAAATGTCTTGCCCCTGCAGGAAATGACCACATCATTCCCAGGAACTGCCCGGAGCTGGAGCTGGGCCGGGTAGCGGTGCGGATCCTGGATGAGCTGGTGCTTCCCTTCCAGGACCTCCAGATAGACGACAACGAATACGCCTGTTTGAAAGCCATAGTTTTCTTTGACCCAGGTACTATTACTGACTCCTACTTTGTATTGTGTTAGCAGAGGTGGAGAAAGTACACAAATATTCTGCTTAAATCAAAGTACTATTACTTTGATGAACTTTTACTTAACCCTCATGCTGTCCTTGGGTCAAATTTGAGCTCAATGGTGTTTTTTGCCCCAGCTGCTCCTTCCAGGCAGCGCTGCGACCGCTGCCTTCAAGGCACCTAACCCTAACCTTAACCTTAACCCTAACCCTAACCATAACCAGTGGCAAAAAACACCGATAACCAAATTTGACCCCTTTTTCAAAGTTTTTATATCAGAAATATGGGTTTCTTTCAACCAAATTTCCCCAAAATGAACATGCAACTCTAAAATTAAAATTGATGATCACTACTTTCATATTCTAACAGGGTCAAAGTCTGTGATAATACATAAACATAAGTTCCTTTAATCTTAACTATTAGTCACAATAAAAAAAATTAGGCATCATTTCATGTAAATGAGGTGCAGTGACCATGAATTTCAAAGAACTGTAAAACATATAAGTTGGAATCAAGTTGGCGGAGAAGATGTAAGACAGACCTGGGGGAGACTTTACAGGCTGCTTTATGCTTTATAAACAGGCAAACTAAACCAGGTCAATTTTGGTCGATGGGAAGACAATACAAGGGTGAAGTGCAAGTCAAATTACCGGTATAAAAGTCAAAAGTAGCTCATTTAAAATGTATGCCTAGATAGCTCACCGGGTGGCTGTCTACAGAGACCGCATGTTTTGTTACGGTGTGTTCAGGGGACAGGCAGCTAGCGGATAGTGAGAAGCTGTTTGCTGTATGTGACAAAAAATGTTGTAGCCTAAAAAACGCGTGACAACGCTTAGAGCACCTTTAACAGCGGGGGGAGATATACTTTTTTTTAATATTTATACTTATTTAATATCTTCTTTATACTTATTATACTTATTCAATTAAATCGCAGTCTTTTGGTGTACTTTTTTCTTTCTCAGTAACGGATGTGATTTAAAATGTAGCAGAGCAAAAGTACAAAACCTACTTAGGTAAAAGTAAAATTACAGGTAAAAAAAATAAAATAAAAAGGAATAGTACACAGAAAAACTACGCAATTACAGTCACGTTAGTAATTGTGATTTGTTACTTTACACCTCCATGTGTCAGCTACTTTTTCAAGAATACATACATACAGAGAAAAAAAGTTACAACCCAATAACTCTTTGTAACCCCCTCCCCCCCACTCTGGCTTTTATTTGCCCACAGACGCTAAAGGTCTGAGCGACCCTGGAAAGATCAAGCGGATGCGATACCAGGTCCAGGTCAGCCTGGAAGACTACATCAACGACCGGCAGTACGACTCGCGGGGCCGCTTCGGGGAGCTGCTGCTGCTGCTGCCCACGCTGCAGAGCATCACCTGGCAGATGATCGAACAGATCCAGTTCGTCAAACTCTTCGGCATGGCCAAGATCGACAACCTGCTCCAGGAGATGCTTCTCGGAGGTGAGCCCCCTTCACATCAATGGTGACCAACCATGACCTCTGACCTTAGAGGCTTTGGGTCAGTATACACACTTCATGTGTATATAGACCAGAGGCGCCCAAGTTCTTTCATAATGTAGGGCCAAATATTTATCTGGATGCAAGGCCACGGGCCTAAAAAATAAATGTTAAATGACATTACGTTAAAATGTCTTATATATTTAGGAAATTAACATTCTAAATCTAAAATCGAATTTCAAAATAATAGCCAGGATTTCAATAAGTTTCAATAAGTCAAATTTAAGAATTTTTAAGACCTTTTTAAGACCTGTTTAAGACATTTTTAAGACCTTTATGAATGAAATTTAAGACCTATATCACGACATTAAAGTACAACGAAATGAGTCACAAAAGTACTTGCAAAGTAAATACATTTATTCCAATTGAATAAAAGCGACACGCAATAATACAAATCGGTACATATACAGCGAATTATATTTGGACTATCAAAAGAAAGAACTACAACACCACGGAATACTTTTTTTTTTTTTTTAAATAAGCATTAGAGGTAGCGTTACATGGACGTAGGAAGATTAAGACCTGTTTAAAATTATTGAAGACCTAGAACACAATAATTCAGCAAATTTAAGGGCCTAAAATTTGGATTTTGAAACCCTGCGGAAACCCATATAACACTGCCTTTCGGTCTTTTATTCATTTGCAGACACCTTTCTGACTGAAACACTAAGTTGAAACAGCTAGGGCTGTTCTCGATTGAAGAAATTCTTAGTCGACTAACACTCATTCAATTGTACCGACTAATCGATTAGTTGATTTAATCGACAGATCTGTAAATCTGAGTTTCTCCGCAAAGAGTCACGCAAAAGCACCACTTTAATTCTTGTGTTTACCAGAGATGTGCTCGTACCTTTCTTGGAAATAAGTCATTCAGCATGAAAAAAAGCCAAAAACATGACTAATGGACTAAAGAAATCTAAGTTGAATAAGACCAAAACGACCGATTAGTCGACTAATCGACTAAGAGGGAGCAGCCCTAGAAACAGCTGTATCGTCCACCTTTGTAATGAAGAGTGGAAGTTCACCAGCACTGTGCTTTCACATTCCCTTACAAATCGCACAAAATGTACGTTTCGTAGTCAAAACGCTTAGGATTTTAAAATATTTTTTAAAGCACTTTTAAAATAAGAGGAGAATTAGCTTGAGCATGTCAAATGTCATCGCGGGCCAAAACAAAGGGAAAACAAAATCGGGCAGCCTTGACATGGGCTATACATAGAGAACCCTGTGGCATTCCTAGTGTGGTCCCATATGCACGCTGCAGTGAATTGAGGCTAACTGTATATCTGTGTGTTTTGTCTCTCAGGTTCTGCCAATGAGGCTCCACACGCACCTCACTCCCTGCACCCTCACCTGGTTCAGGAGCACCTCAGCAGCAACATCATAGTGACCAGCAACATGCCAACGCCCATCCATAACTGTCAAATCTGTAAGGACCAAAAACACAAATGTCAAGTAAAACTGTTGTGGCATCTAATATTAATTCTCTGTCTAAGTTTTTTCCACCGGCACATACTGTACATACAGTAGGGAAACTGGGACGTTTTTGTCGATCCAAGTTCGATCAGTGTGATCAGAAGAATTAACCCAAGTGAACTGACAATCAAACATACTTTAATTAACAGTCAAGTCTCCCTCACCCAGCTCCATGTGCGGTTAGGTAGCCTGGTAGCTGGAAGAACAAACTCGCAAAGGCTTGGCAGAATAATCCTCTAAATTCTCCGCGGGAACTAATCTGGCTTATTTTGTCAAAGAGAACTTCTGTTATTGTTTCTAAACATGTTTAATGCTCTGAGAAATTTCACAAAAGTGCTTATTCCTTTATCTGAAAATTGTGTTGTGCCCCAAAACATGTTATACCACATAATGGTAAAAAAAAAAAATACACCTTCTTATGCTGCAGTTTCTAACTCGCTCCTATTCTTTTGTGTTCTACTTTTCAGCCACTCCTGAAACCCCGATCCCGTCTCCGCCTACTGCCTCCAGCTCAGAACATTATAAACTGGCTCAGGGGGTCATAGCCACCGTGCCCAAGCAGCCAACCTCCATCCCTCAGCCTACTATTACAAAGCAAGAGGCCATCTAACAATCCTCTGAACCCTGTTTCCTTCAGTTTTCTTTCTTTTTTTTTATTGTGTTAAACCAGGGTCTTTATATATAAGTTTATACATTAACAGCAATGAAGCTGTTAACTTGACTGAAACAATAAAGTTGCTAAATATATAGAATATGATTGCAATTATGTCCCTTGCAGATGTTTTTCTTCAGGGATCTATTTGTTAACACATGCAGCTGCAGTTGAGCTCTACAGCTCAGCGAAAGCCAGACAAAACTATAAGCATCAAAGCTATCCAGTTGGCCATATCCGGTCGGCGCGTACAGTAGAAAGACGTACATCGTTGTATATATGTAGTTTATTATTGGGTAACATCGCTTCCTTGAGCATGGCGTCAGTGTGTGCAGCAAGGCTCATGTTAGACATGGTGACGTGATCATGTCAGTGTTTTATGAATGTTACAGGAGGCCTTACATTGTCATGTATTTAGTATTGCACAGTATTTTATTTTATTTGCATTAGTAATAAAGTTTTGTCAACTTCCATTCAGGAACTCATTTTATCGAAGCTAAAGGAAATCACTTGAACGAGAAATACACATTGGCAGTAGTCAAATTGAACGTGTTAAAATGGACACCGATGAATCTTTCTACACATAGTGAGCTCTGGTGCCACTTTATAAAAGTCACAGGCAGACACACTAAGGAAGTTTCCCAGTAGTGTGTTGTATTGGTTTAAAAAATATATATATATTATATATTTTGTTTTAGTACGTTGTCATGGTTTAACTGATGGAATAAATGAGGCCTGTAACCTGTACTGCCTTACTAAAACAAGCAATGTTTCGCCTTAAAATGTGAACATGATCGAATTAATAAATCTCAAGATTTATTTTTACATTGCATTTTCCATATTTTACACTATATATGTGATTATGAGACAAGGGTTTTCTGAGGAGTGAATGGGATTGCACGTTCTCTGACAACTACATGAAGAAATCAGACATGTTGGAAAATGGGTCCAACGTGGCAGTGCTGCTTGTTCACTGATAGCCTAATGTTGCCTCAGACTGATAAAGTGCCATAAAATCATTATAGATACAGCACTGATTCGGAGAGGGAGAGGGAGGGTGGACACTTCAAGGATTTATTTCACATTCCAGTGAAATAAACCCGTAGCAGTTATCAATGTGCTGCATTTAGACTCGACTGTTCGATTAAGATTTATGAGGTTTGATTTAGAAAACAAGTGGAAGCTTCGGACATGAAAGTCAAAGGTAGAATAGACAGAGTAGCCTACTTTGGTCTTACAAAAATACAAACAACGTAGCCTACATATGAATACATTAGCATACATTATATGTATTATTATTAAGAATTCATTTTTATATTCGAAGTAGAAAACATAGCCTATACCTGACAGATCCTGAGACGATGGATCCTACAGTGACAGCAGTAGCCTACTATGAAGGCTAAATCTGCCCTCTACCGTTCAAGTGTAATTGCTACATGCGATCTTTTCCACATACAAAAAAAAAAAATCTAGGAACCTTTGGTGAACATCAAGTGTAAATCAGGGTTGCACTTCCTTAATGTACTTAAGTAAAATGTTTACGTATCTTTACTTTACTTGGTTATTTAAAATTTCCTTCTGCAAGCTCTGCCCATTGACATATATGGCTCTGCCTCCAACGTAACAACCTTGGTAAAGTTGGTTTTATATTGGACGTTGGCTATTCGACACATTCGAAAAATCGAGTATGCAGCTTGGCCTTTTGACCTATCCATCTCAAAACACATCTGGCGAACGCAGCTAACTGCCCTGCACGTAACACAAAGCTTATTTAAAAAAAAAAATCCACCCTTTGATTTTATAAATAAATATATGTTAAATATTTTTTTAAATCAAAGGGTGGAAAAAAGAAACTTTGCGTTATGTGTAGGGCAGTTAGCTGAGTTCGCCAGATGTGTTTTGAGATGGATAGGTTAAAAGGTCAAGCTACATAATAGATTTTTCGAATGTGTCGAACAGCCAACGTCCAATATAAAACCACCTTTACCACGGTAACGTAACAGAAGACATGAAGATAACGTTACACACCTTTGGCCATTATCAAAAGGATTTTTTTACTTTTACTTTTACTTCTAATACTTAAGTACATTTACTATCAGAACATTACTTTTGGTACTTAAACAGACAGTAAATATCAGGTTCTTTAAGACTTTTACTCAAGTAATATTCTGGAAAGTGACAATAACTTCTACCAACGTTATTTTCTGGTAAGATACATGTACTTTTACGTGAGTATTGTTTTCAAGTACTTTATACAAGACTGGAATAAACTAATTAGAAACAAATCAAAAACAGAACAAAGATAGATATGTAAATATGCAGCAATAGGCCTACAACTCCACACAGTATGCAGTATGCAGCCTACTATAAAAACACACAGGCTCTATTTCTGGAATGCCATCATGTGCTGTCGTATTAATAAGCCTAATACGTTAAACTAATTTCAGTGATCAATACTGTGTTATGTGTACAAGTATGACTTTTTATTATTATGTTAGTTTGCACCATGCTAGGTTTAAGTGCACGGAAGCTGTGCGAAAAGACTCTACACAAGAGTCGTAGAATGAAGTGTTTGTTGTAGCAAGTAAAATATTGCCACGTCAGTTAGTCTTTTAGGAAAATTACGTCTGGGAAGAATTGTTTTAAGTTAAACAAACAAACAAAATCAAGAAACTCGCGAAACGCGCACGAAAAAAAACAATTGTTATGACAAGGTCCATTTTTCTTTCAGTTCGGTGGCTCATTTCCGAGGGATTCGTGAACGCAGCATCGCCATCAAAACAACACGACGTTAAACTCGACCGCGCTCGTGCGTCAATATGGACAAATGAGAGAGCGCCATCTCTCTACCCGGAAGAAGGATTTCCCCGACAGGTCTGTTGTGATTTTTGACACTTTTTCTGGTCGTCGCTGTGTCTTTTCGGACATTTTTTGTTTTTTATCTCTCGCCAATGGATGCTGAAAGAAGGCGTTTATGTATGTCCTAGTCGTTTACTGTTGAACGCATCTCCGGGTTGGTATTCAGTCATTATTCTGACTAGTTTTGTCGCATCGCTTCTGCACTGTAGCAGGTTATATTAACTAGCTACGGTTCGACTGAGGCTCAATGCTGAACAAATACATAGCTAGCGTTACTGTTAGCATGTTTATGCTGTTGTAGGGAACTCTCAGGCTACTCTTCTCAGATAGGGAACCTTTTAATTCCAATATATGTTGTCCACTTTGGGTAAACTGTTATTAATGGGTGTAAACTATATGTATGTGCAGTGGTGGAAGAAGTCAGATTCTCTACATACTCTTAAGTAAACGTAGGCTGCTAATACCATACTGTGGACATACTCTACAAGTAATTGTTCTGCATTCAAAACGATACTTAACTAACAGTATGTATCATTGTGCAGTAAAGTCTTCTGTCAGTGTTTTCGTCTTCTATCTCATGTTAGTGGATTAATATTCCTGCTGCATTCACGTGTATGCATTTAACTGCTGTAGGTGTTTCAGGTTGTGTTCATTTTAACTCATTTTTATTTATTTATTTATCAACATAACATACCACATACATGCATACATAAATAAATATATAAAATCTTTATATTTAAATAATCAAATTTTCCAAATTCAAATTCATGGCATGAGATAAAGTATATAGCAAAAAAGAGTCAGCTAATCCTACTGTAAAAAAAAAAAGAAAATATATTATATATCGTGATATTCAACAACATCATCGCATACTTTCCTCCTATCGTGCGGCCCTAATCTGTACTTAAAGGCGCTCTAAGTGATGTCACGCGTTTTTTAGGCTACAACATTTTTTTTGTCACATAGAGCAAACATCTCCTCACTATCTGCGAGCTGCCTGTCCCCTGAACACACTGAACAAACGCGGTCTCTATAGACAGCCTAGGGTCCACAAACACCAACAAAAACAGCCTTTCAGTCTTCCAGCCAATAACTGACAATAAGGATTTGTGGGTAGGGGCTGGGGGTTAGTGGGTGGAAGGGAGGGGGAGGGGACGGGATGAAGAGGAGGAGGGAGGGGCGAGCTAGCCTCCGTTTTGTTTGACAATACTTCGAATGTCAACGAGATGTGACGTCACCCAACATCGCTTAGAGTAGGGCTGGGCAATATATATATCAATATTATATCGATATCGTGACGTGGGACTCAATATCGTCTTAGATTTTGGATATCGTAATATCGTGATATGACATAAGTGTTGTCTTTTCCTGGTTTTAAAGGCTGCATTACAGTAAAGTGATGTCATTTTCTGAACTTACCAGACTGTTCTAGCTGTTCTATTATTTGCCTTTTCCCACTTAGACATTATGTCCACATTACTGATGATTATTTATCTAAAATCTAAGTGTGCAGATATTTTGTTATATCGCAGCAATATCGATATCGAGGTATTTGGTCAAGAATATCGTGATATCTGATTTTCTCCATATCGCCCAGCCCTAGCTTAGAGCACCTTTTTAAAGGGGAACTATGCAGTCTTTTTTTAGCTTAATTTACCTTAACTGAACAGCTTCGGCGTCTTTGGAATGGTTATATGACTTTTTTCGGGTTGAATGGTGGTCGTCTCGCTCCCCCCTAGCGCCTGTGAGCGGAAAAACCACCCTTGCAAGTTTCGTCCGGCGAGCCGGCGGCCTCAGCGTCAGGACGTATCGCGTGATATCAGGTCTCGCCATGTAACGAATTCTTTTAGAAGCAGAAAGCTGGGAAAGAATTGTTGGAGGAACAGAGAAAGAGGAAACGGCAGACTGACCGAGCAAGTTTTTACAGTGTTGCCAAATATCTATTCCGAAGCTGTAGGGGGAGCTCCCTGCGAGCTTTAAGTACTTACTCGAGTATTTACTTAGATACTTTCCACCACTGTGTGTGAAAGCTGCCAGGAGCTAACATGACTGTGACTCTGTGTGTCGTCGGGGGGGATCTTTCCCTAACAGCTCCACCCAGACCGTCCATGGCCAACGAGCATGAGTCCATCGACCTCCGGTCTCCTCCGCTGGACCCATCAGCAGCTGCAGGGCACAGCTGGTTCCCCGGACCCCCCCCACCCATGTATTCCTGCACCCTGACCCCCGAGCTGGTGCACAAGGCACGAGAGGAGCTCCAGGAGAAGCCGGAGTGGCGTCTCCGGGATGTCCAAGCACTGAGAGACATGATACTGAAGGTATTACCGTCTCTCATTCCTGTTTATGTGCCATCTGTATACTTGTTTTTTGATCACATTTAAAAACTTTTTTTTTTTTATTCATAAGCCAGCAATGTTCTTGTACAGCTGTGAGTTTTAGAAATATGATAAACAGAAGAAAAGGCAGCTGATTTGCAAAAGCCAACAGTGTACAAGATAATTACACACTGTATACACCATCAAAATGATAATGAAAATGGTAACTGTTAATCACAATGTGTAGTCTAAAGAAGAGACCGATCTTTTTAAAGTTAATGCTTGCAATACTGTTTAATACTTGTTATTGCGAACAAATCCCACGAAAAGATCAAAATCAACAATATTTTACTTTGCCTCAAATACTTCCTGACTTCTCCAGCCTGTGGAGTCTTTAAAAATGGGTCATAAATATACACCTAAAACAAAAAGGCTAAATATCTTTCTAAAACTCTTGGGCACTTTAGTTTCTGTTCAAATATTACTTAAGGTTACTTAAAGAAGTGCTTTTTTGGGGACTGTTTTTAGACCCAGACGTATTGCTTTAGTGAGTATTTACAGCAGCAGGATGGTCTGGGATTGATTTCAAATAAAATTAAACTCCATTGCCCATATTCACTGTAATAAAGAGTGTATACAACTGTGGCTCACTGTTGTGTTTAATGGACATCAACAGAGCTCTATGGCCCAGAGGAATAAGACATATCAGGTAGGCCTGTCACGATAACAAATTTTGCTGGACGATAAATTGTCCCAGAAATTATTGCGATAAACGATAATATTGTCATCGAGAGACCATTTGCATCTAATATAATGATAATGTCCAAATAATAGGCCTAATACTAATAATAATAATACTACTACTACTACTACTACTACTACTACTACTACTACTACAGGTACACCTTTTCAAAGATCAATACACTTTTATTTCTAAAGAATATTTAACACTGGAACTGGAAGACATTTTAAATATCCACAATATGTCTTTGATCTCCTTTGGTATGTCGTCTTTCACGCTGATGTAGGCTACAGTTGTGGAATTGCCGTTTGTGACACGTAAGTTCTCAGACTAGAGACTCTGTACTACATTTTACAATTATTTAACACTAAATATTACATTTAACTAATATATAATAAAAAAATAAAATCTAAATGTATGGCTAGCTGCCACGTGGCGAGTAAATGTACCAAAATAGTTCTGTTTTTCAGTCTTCATTTTGGCGAAGGTGCGGCTTCTACTCCTCTGCAGGTCGGAGCTTCGTGGGGGCGGGCCGACACACACAGACACACACACACACAGACACAGACACACACACACACACTTTCCACACTCCGTGTCCGCGGACAGCTGTAGGCTTGTACCGTTAATGTTCTGTGCATTGTCGGACACATGGAGCCACTTTCCTGAAACCGCTTTGCGAGACTGACGAGTCCACAGCGGCGTGTATGTCCGAGCCCGTCTCCACAGTCTCCACCTGCAGGTTGTCAGCTGTGTGGTTTGGAATGAAAGGGAGAAAACGGGGACGCCGAGTAACACGGGTGATATCCGCTCATATACTTTCTTTTTGGACGGCGCCTTAACTGCAAAGTGCGCAGGAAACCCTGCTCCAACTCTCGCTCTCTCCGCCTGGAGTAGCCTACACGCCCACACAAAGACCACGCGCCTGACAAGAGGGTTCACTCCTCGTTACGCTAAGGAACCGAGAGTGGTCCTCCAGTCTCTTTGGTAGAGAGAGAGAGGGAGAAACGAGGAAAATAAACAAGCATGCAAACGGAAATTATCGCGGCCGGAAAAATTATCGAGCTCATTTTTTCTTATCATGCGATAACTCGATTTATTGACTATCGCGACAGGCCTAATATCAGGCTTTAGATGCACAGACAATACTTGTCAATAGGATCAAATCATTGTTCTTGTCTCTCCATCCATCCATCCATGGGCTTTGTTGACAGTGACAAAAATATAGAATATCATCAGACTCGGCTCACTAATATTGCCGTTATTTCGTTGTGTTTTATTTGAATAATTTGACTGTTTTCACCATGTTTACCAACTCTTCATCCACTGAGTCAGGCAGGGTATCGTTCAAACATTTCCAATACTGGTACCGATACCAATAGCGTGACTTCAGTACCTGTTCCTAAACAATACTTTTTTTTAGATACCAATTGTTTTTATAAAAAAATAACAGCAACATTACAGATTTCTTCTGCTGCTTCTTCTTCTTCTTCTTTGGGGTTTTACGGCAGCCAGCATCCAAAAAGTAGCATTGCTGCCATCTATGGAACTAGCACCTTAGTGCCTGTTATACAGCCTATTAAAAATTTGAAAAAAACGTTTTCCCCTCCCGTTTGACCCTACTTCTAAAATACTTTTTAAAGATACTTCTTCCAAGCCAATTTCTCGCAATTCTTTGAGTAGATCTTTTCGTTGGCGTTCATAATTTCTACAATAAATCAAAACATGTTGCACTGTATTACAGATTACGGCACAGATGATTTTATTTATGTTCCAGCTCCTACTACGTGAGCCCCGTCTCTGTGTAACGTAGAGTTTTTCCTCCGTGTCTTTACGATGTGTAACGTTAGACAGACAATCGCAAACATTATTAGATCTTGGTAGAAGCATGCTGCATGCTGATTGGCTCACTGACGCTGATGAGATTTACTCCTTAGGTATTGACTGAAGAGGCACCGGTGCCTAAGAAGGAGTGAATTGAGTACCCAGCCCTTGCGCTGAGCTCATATTTCCCCCCCCCATCACTCTTTAGGAACAGCCCAACCTCAGGACGCGGCTGGACGATGCCTTCCTGCTGCGCTTCCTGCGGGCCAGGAAGTTTGACTACGACCGTGCCCTGCAGCTGCTGCTGAACTACCAAGCTGGCCGGAAGGCTTGGCCCGAGGTGTTCCAGGACCTGAAGCCGTCCACGGTGAAACACGTCCTGGACCTGGGCTTTCTCACAGTCCTGCCACAGCCCGACCCCAACGGGAGATACATCCTCTGTCTCCGGCCAGGTTGGTGACTTCTTCATCTTCACGGGAGAGCTCAGCGGTTTTAGAACGATTTAACTAGGGGTGTAAGAAAAAATCGATACACTTGAGTATCGTGATATTTTATTTTGCAATACTGTATTGATTTTTAAAAAGGCAAAATAATATAATATTAACGTTTTATTTTTACGTAAAAAATATTCATGTAAGACAGTGGTTCACGTTTATGTTGTGTTTAAACCCCTTACCGCTAGATGGCCATGCTGAGACGCACCACTAGTGTCCTTGCCTAACAGTGCCTGACTTTTTGCTAGAAGCTAACAATGTAGCTATGGCTGAACTTTGGCCTTCTTTAGGCCGGTTACACACTGGACGCGTCGCACGAGCGTGTCAGCTGCGTGGCGTGTCCGTTTATATTTCGGCTCCCATGTTAACAGGTTAGAGCTTACACACTGCCTGCGTGACACGCGCGTCTCAGGCGCGGCTCAGGCGCGGCTCGAGCCGTGCCGAAAACGCGTGCCTGCTAGAAATAGAACCGACGCCTATTTTTCACGCGACACGCGAGCGTGTTGGAAGCGTTTCCAGGCAAAATAGAATAGGAAAAGATGTTTATATGTCATTTAGACACAAATGCATATTAATAAATGACATGTTGATGTTTGAAAGTCTCTAGGTTTTGATATAAATGCAGATATAAATGTAATTAAAAAAAAATAAAAATTGATTTTGTAACATTGCACCTGTCAATACAGAACGAAATATTCTGTAGCCTATTTTGCCGTCAATACTGCAGACGTTGTCAGACACGTTTCTGGTGTGTAAAGACATAGAAAAATCCACCCAGCTGACACGCAACAGAGACGCCACGCTCACGCCACGCGTCCAGCGTGTAACCGGCCTTAGCATATACAAATTAGATTTTCTGTGTACTGAATTGTTTACCTAAAGTAAACTTCTTTGACTTTTATGAACATCATGTCTTTTTTTAAATATTAGTTTTTCACGTAAAATCAATCCCAATATATCGCCTTACGCACAGTATCGGAATATATTGCAATATATTGAATCGTGAGCCGTGTATCGTGATGCGTATCGTATCGCCAGATTTTTGCCAATACACAGCCCTAGATTTAACCATTTTATAGTCTCGCATTGCCAGACCTCTCTCCACAGCGCTGTGGAGTAAGGTCTGGCTACACCAAAGGGGATAGGAGAAAAAGGCGAGGGACATTGGTCGACAAGCCATACTAACCAGTTTATGAATGCTGTTTTCCATTTAGCTGTCCTATCCAGTAGACCTCAGACTCTGTGTCCTTTTTCAAATCTCTGAGTACATAGTGTGTGACTAATTCTTCCAGGACAGGCTTTACTCATGATGTGCGCTTACTCAACTCAATCTCCTTTTACAGGGAAATGGAAACCAAATGATTATCCATTTGTCGACAATGTGAGGGCCATTTATCTGACTCTGGAGAAGCTGATCCAGCCGGAGGAGACGCAGGTGAATGGTATTGTGATCCTAGCCGACTACACCGGAGTGGGCATGTCCCAAGCTTCCAATCCAGGCCCGTTCCTCGCCAAAAAAGTTGTAAGCATCCTCCAGGTGAGAACTCTAACATCGGGTGATCCAATGACTCGTTTATGTTGTTTAGAATTAAATGTATTTCAAGCAAATAACTATTTGAGGCTGAAAATGGGAAGTTTTGAAGAAAATTTGGATGGAGCAACAAGGCAGGCCTGCTTAGTTCTCTCGGTGAATGATTGTAAAGATTTATAATGAACATGTTTATGCCATTTACTCTCTAACTTGGACTTTTTGGGATCGATTGGTGGGAACTGCTATAGAAAAATACACAAGGTGATACACTGGTAAGAGCAAATGAGGTTTAACCATGTATCACGCTAATTTAAATAGCTCACGTTACTGTATTGTGTGAACAGTGAACTTGTAATGTAATTTTAAACTCCGGTGGATTCATGAGGACTATGGTTAACTGCTCCTCAGATCTCTGCAGGGTAAATCCAGACAGCTAGCTAGACTATCTGTCCAATCTGAGGTTTCTGTCGCACGGCTAAAACAACTTTTGAACGTACACATGTTCCACCAAAACAAGTTCCTTCCCGAGGCTATTTTGAAGCGGCACCGGGGCTCTGTGACGATTGTGATTGGTTTAAAGAAATGCCAATAAACCAGAGCACGTTTTTACTCCCATCCCAGAATGCTGTGTGGACTAGCCAGACCCTCCTCGGCAGCGCCGTGGAGGAAGGTTCTGGCAGTGCGAGACTGTTAACACGCTGACTATGGAGAAGTCAACCACACTTCAAAAAATCCGAACTATCCCTTTAAACACGCATGAGGAAAAACCCCGTTAATTTACAACCAGCGGCTACTTGAGCACTGGCTGTTGAGTTTTGCCGTGACCGCAGAGTGTGTAATGTTTACATAAAACACATCTGAAATGTTTGACAAGGACCAGCTGGGACCGTTCTTAATGCAGTTTCTCTTCTAATTCACAGGATGGCTTTCCAATCCGAATCAAGGCCGTTAACATAATAAACGAGCCCATGATCTTCAAAGGCATCTTCGCCATAATAAAGCCTTTTCTGAAGGAGAAGATGGCAGAGAGGGTAACTATTGTGCTCGAATTGTCTCCGACTCTTTTGTTTTGAAACAAAGGACTAATTGGAACGGTGTGCAAAACAGAAGACCGAGCATTTTCTTTTCAGGGGAACGAACTCGAGCCAAACAACCTTGTATGTTTGGAAATCTCTTGCGCGGGGGGGTTCCTTTGTGGTCATTTAAACCTGCAGTAACTGGGTTTTATATGTGGGCAGCGGAAATGAGCTGTAAGCACATCACTGACTTGTTATCACCTTATATGGAAGTAAATCTGGAAAACGTTTTATTTTTTACACTCAGAGCAACATTAATTCAATTCAATTTTATTTATAGCATCAAATCATAACAAGAGTTATCTCGAGACACTTTACAGATAGAGTAGGTCTAGACCACACTTATGAATGTATGTCCGGTAATTAGTGTAGCTAATATAGATAGATAGATAGATAGATAGATAGATAGATAGATAGATACACACATACGTACGTACATACATACATACATGATCCCCAAGGGGAAATTCAAGGTCCCAGTAACTTAAAGACATCACACACGTACACATACATCATAAACAGGATGATAAAATAACAAATCCACATGAATGTACCAAGGGATGTGTAAGCATGAGACGCTTGCAGTGACAGGGCAGGGACTGACCCTGTGACTCAGTATGCATGGTAAGGGAAGGAACTGTAGGGTGATATAATGGTGATGATGGAATGGAAAATGAAATGGATCGGAAGGAGTCTTTTCAGTAAGAGTGTGTGTCATGGCGGTAGTGCAAATAAGTCCAATACCACCATGACACACACTCTCATAGAGCACCTTACCATGCTTATGTTCACCAGCTAGCTGCTAACTGTGCCTGGCTGCTGTACAGCTGGTTTTTAGAGCTTTTTTCAATTAAAAAAACAGCTGCCAGCTACGGCCGAGAACTTTGCTACGAGAGTAAACCAAATCAGTAAAGTTGTGGAAGCTGTAAAACCAAAACGACGGGCAGAAAAGAAGCCATCAATCTCAGCCGAGTTGAGATGACGCCGCAGAGTTGGGTGATAATTCTCTGTGGGTTTAAATGGGTCGCATCTTTAAGTTGACATGAAATATTGATCATAGCCACTAGGACAGCACCCTATGAGGAAAATATGCGATAATGTTATATATCGTGATAACAATACTATTTGCAATAAATAAACAAAAAAGAATAGTGTACTCAGTTCTGCATTTGTTCTGCTTTCAGTATTCTGCTAAAATACAGCAAATTGCTTGAATTTAAAACAAATGAAAGGAAATAATTTCCAAATTGAACATTGAATGGCACCATTTTAAAAAAGACTGACCGTAAGATTTCAAATTGCAGTTTTCCACTGATTTTTTTTTTTCTCTCAACAAAAAAAGATCTCTTCTCTGAGTGTCTTTTGAGATATGTGACAGTCTTTCGTTATGTGTTTATTGCGCAAGTTGATATGGCGATTAAAAAAAAATATATATACAGTGCCTTGCGAAAGTATTCGGCCCCCTTGAACGTTTCGACCTTTTGCCACATTTCAGGCCTCAAACATAAAGATATAAAACTGTATTTTTTTGTGAAGAATCAACAACAAGTGGGTCCCAATTATGAAGTGGAACGAAATTCATTGGCTATTTAAAACTTTTTTAACAAATAAAAAACTGAAAAAGTGGGCGTGCAAAATTATTCAGCCCCTTTACTTTCAGTGCAGCAAACTCTCTCCAGAAGTTCAGTGAGGATCTCTGAATGATCCAATGTTGACCTAAATGACTAATGATGATAAATAGAATCCAGCTGTGTGTAATCAAGTCTCCGTATAAATGCACCTGCTCTGTGATAGTGTCAGAGGTCCGTGTAAAGCGCAGAGAGCATCATGAAGAACAAGGAACACACCAGGCAGGTCCGAGATACTGTTGTGGAGAAGTTTAAAGCCGGATTTGGATACAAAAAGATTTCCCAAGCTTTAAACATCCCAAGGAGCACTGTGCAAGCGATAATATTGAAATGGAAGGAGTATCAGACCACTACCAATGTACGAAGACCCGGCCGTCCCTCTAAACTTTCAGCTCATACAAGGAGAAGACTGATCAGAGATGCAGCCAAGAGGCCCATGATCACTCTGGATGAACTGCAGAGATCTACAGCTGAGGTGGGAGACTCTGTCCATAGGACAACAATCAGTCGTATACTGCACAAATCTGGCCTTTATGGAAGAGTGGCAAGAAGAAAGCCATTTCTTAAAGATATCCATAAAAGTGTCGTTATAAAGTTTGCCAAAAGCCACCTGGGAGACACACCAAACATGTGGAAGAAGGTGCTGTGGTCAGATGAAACCAAAATCGAACTTTTTCGCAACAATGCAAAAACGTTATGTTTGGCCGGTAAAAGCAACACAGCTCATCACCCTGAACACACCATCCCCACTGTCAAACATGGTGGTGGCAGCATCATGGTTTGGGCCTGCTTTTCTTCAGCAGGGACAGGGAAGATGGTTAAAATTGATGGGAAGATGGATGGAGCCAAATACAGGACCATTCTGGAAGAAAACCTGATGGAGTCTGCAAAAGACCTGAGACTGGGACGGAGATTTGTCTTCCAACAAGACAATGATCCAAAACATAAAGCAAAATCTACAATGGAATGGTTCACAAATAAACATATCCAGGTGTTAGAATGGCCAAGTCAAAGTCCAGACCTGAATCCAATCGAGAATCTGTGGAAAGAACTGAAAACTGCTGTTCACAAACGCTCTCCATCCAACCTCACTGAGCTCGAGCTGTTTTGCAAGGAGGAATGGGCAAAAATGTCAGTCTCTCGATGTGCAAAACTGATAGAGACATACCCCAAGCGACTTACAGCTGTAATCGCAGCAAAAGGTGGCGCTACAAAGTATTAACTTAAGGGGGCTGAATAATTTTGCACGCCCAATATTTCAGTTTTTTATTTGTTTAAAAGGTTTGAAATATCCAATAAATTTCGTTCCACTTCATGATTGTGTCCCACTTGTTGTTGATTCTTCACAAAAAATTACAGTTTTATATCTTTATGTTTGAGGCCTGAAATGTGGCAAAAGGTCGAAAAGTTCAAGGGGGCCGAATACTTTCGCAAGGCACTGTATGTATGTATGTATGTATGTATATATATATATATATATATATATATATATATATATTGTGCAGCCCTAATAGCCACTCATTTGAATAATGAATGTGACGTTGAGGCCGATGACGTCTCTGTGCTGTCTCTTCCCACAGTACATCCTCCACGGCTCGGACCTGCGCTCTCTGCACCGGAACATCCCGCGCTCGGTTCTGCCCGAGGAGTACGGCGGCATCGCGGCCCAGCTGGACTCGTGTGCGTGGTCCAGAGTGCTTCTGAACTGTGAGGAGGAATTCATAGTGGAGTTCTGCCAGCCGGATCCACTAGAGGGCGTGGTGCTTCCAGACGCCATGCTGTTTGAAGGGGAGCAGGCCAGCGGGCAGGACGACGACACCTTCAGGGGGCTGCCCTCGCAACTCTACTACTGTTACTGATGCACACACGGCCACCGCTGAGAGGACATTTTTCTGTTTCATTTGAAACGTGTGTAGACTTTACAGGGCAAGTTGCCAATATTCTACATGATTTATTTTACTAACTAAGCAGCAATGCTATAGGTAGATCTAGTCTTCTGTAGTTTACACATAGCCCAGCATTCAGTCATGGTTCCAAGGCAGCTGCAGGCTCAGGCAAAGAGGCTTCTGACATGCGCCGGTGCATGTTTGGCCATTATCTGTGGCCCTTCGGTGAAGTTACAGTATGTCTGGTACTTAAAGGATAAGTTCACATTTTTTCAATAGTCAGGTCATGTACACTGAAGCATGCAATTATTCCTCTTGTCCATACTGACCGTTAAAGGATCCCTTCCTAATGTGCTTCCAATGTAAGAGATGGGGGACAAAATCTTTGTTGTCGTTGTTGTGCCAGACCTATCTCCACAGCACTGCTGAGGAAGGTCTGGCAACAGGAGCATACATTCTAGGATAGGAGGAAAAAAAAAAACGCTCTGGGGTTGGTTGCATTTCTTTAAACCAATCTCAATCGGCCGTGCCTCTTGCAAAAATATTCCCGGGAAGGAACTTATTTAGGTGCACCCCTGTAGAAATATAACACCACATACAATATTAGAGAAGTTAACGGTTCACACAGTTGAATACAGTAAGGTGAGCTATTTAAATTAGCTGGATACACCTCATTTGCTCTTACCGATTTATTAATCGGTCCCAAAACATCCCAGTTAGAGATGAAATGCTGTAAACATATTCATTGTAAATCTTTGCAATCATTTGCCAAAAGAACCAAGGGGGTAAGCTAGCCTCCGCAAAGCGTACCTACTATGGAGCCATTTTGATGCTAACAAGCCATCAGTTTCGACTTACATTAGCTGTTGAAGTTTAATTACTAATGTTAACTACCATTTTAGTTAGCAATAATTAGCCTGTGCCTATGTTATCTCCTTACATATACCTACGCTCTCCGTCTCTGTAAGATTGGGAATGATTGAGATTTCTCTCGGCACAGCTACCAGAAGACTTCACACTTTCAGACAGGTTACTCACATCACATCTACGTCGTCAAGCTCAGTTGGAGGCTGCTCAGTAACGCTCAGCCAGCACCGGGAAAGTGCTTCTATTATCCTTCACTGGTCTCCGTTACAAGTCTACGGTGTCACTTTGTCCATTTCGTTAACTGTCTATGGAAAGAACCAAGCAGGCGTGCCTTGTTGCACCATCCAAATTTTTCTTTTTCAGCATGTTCCCAGTTTAGCTAACCTTGAAATACATTTTTGCACAGAACCCGGAATCTGGATTTGTACCCCAGCACGTTAAAGGTATAATATGCGGTGCTTTCCTCTTAAAACAATGTCAGACTGATCTCATGTAGTGGCATATGTATGACACGCCAATTCGTATGATATTTTGGCGCGTTATCAAGACGCATAATCATTTTGTAGCGTGTTTATCAACGCCGTTTGGCCTCCATTGACTTACATTACCTCGCGATTGCGTGTCAATTTACGCCGTAGCGAGTAATATGACCGCGTAGGGATGTTGGTGGTGGGGGGGGGGATGGGTCATACACAGGACTTTCACCCAGGAGACCGGGGGTCCCGCGTGTCACGTTTCCTAAACCCAACCGCTTTCTTCTTTGTGCCGTTGTTGTCCCGCGTCCCCTTATTGTTTTACTAAATCCAACCGTCCTGTTGTTCTTTTCCTAAACCCAACCCGTCCACTGTACACGCGGATAGCTCCAAATGCAACATCCCATGCTTCGGTGTAAACATACAGCTCAAAATGCGTACAGATAACACACCACTTGGCTTAAAGTGGCGTGTATGTTTACGCAAAGTCATGATATCACGTTGACAATGTATAGACTAATACAAAAGTAATCCCTCTGTCATCACTTGTGACACTAGAAGTGCTGTGGTGTCTGTACCTGCAGAGGCCCCGCCCTCTGCCAGTATTTTCTCTTTTATTTTGATCTTGCTGTGTGCGCGATGGTTCTGGGCGTGGTCATAGAGCCTTTGGGCCCCGCGTGGGTGTGTAACCCCCGGCCAGTAACAGCGCGCAGGGCGTTTTTTTTTTTTTTTTTTGCCCCTCAGCGTCTCATATCGACGCTAACTGACAGACACACAGAAACGGACAGGATGGAGCTCTGCTTTCACTCAACAATGCGGCACCTTCCTGCGTAGGGGTGTGTGTGTGTTTATTTGTGCTTTAAGAACATAACCGCTGCAAACTATTAGAATATATATTTTTTTTATTGCTCTGATTACTGCTTTGTACAGGCACTCGCACCCTCTCTTGACATGAAACCATGTGAACCTATCCTTTCATATTTTTCCATTGAGAAAGAGTTCTAAAAAAAAAAGGTTTCTCAAACTTAGTTTGTTTAGTATCTACATACAGTCTGTCAGTCACATACTGGCCATTAGTGCTCTGTCTGCATGGTTACATCACCCCACAACTCAAAAAAAGAAAAGATAGAGACGGTTTTTGTGTATGTAACAGTCTAATGCTTTGCCTTAAACTGTAGATTTCCCTATGTATCATAAATCATCGTTGGAATCGTGTGCACCAAAGCAATATTCGTGTGTATTGTCAGGGCTCGTGTTACATAAGAGTGGATATACTTCTTTGTTAGGAAGTGGAAGTAGATGGCTGCTGTGGCTGAGAGAAAGAATACTAATACAATAGATTTACCAGTAAATGTTTTTGCTCAACTCTTGCACTGTATTTCAGGGCCTTTGTTTAGCCTATAGTTTTCTCTAACTTGAATCTTTTTTTCTAATTTCAGATAATCTGCCTTGTCTTTTTTTCTATTTTTTTAAACCTTAGTTCACCTGTTTACTCTCACCACTCAGTCTTAACACGGGGGCCATCACTGATCACAGGGGTCACATGTGAAATAGAACATTTAGTCCTGACTTTATCTGGTTTGCCAAATTTCCCACCAGGCCATGTACAGAAATGTGCAATAACGTTGGATCTGTTTTCTTGCGGTAGCCCGATCTAACTTGAATAGTTTTTGTCTTTTTATATTTTTATTTGAAGCATGTCTGTGACTATAAGCTACATTGTGTTGCAGGATATTTATTGTTGGTAGTAAAGACCATAAAGTCAGTAAACTCAAATGGAGAAATTTGTGCGATTTATGTCTTGATTGTGCTGCTGTGGATGCTGATGTTGGCAGTGGGTGGTGGAACGCTGCACGCTCTGGGGAAGTTTTGGCTATTTTATTACGCATTGCATTTGATACGAGAAGCGTTACTGGGTTCATGGGTCCCCAAAGAGATCAGAAGTACTTGTGTAGAAGCAGTAATTCCACAGTTTAGAAATAAGTCCTTCATTCAAAAATGTACTTATGAGAAGTATACACAAGCCTTAAAAGCCACAAAATGTGCTTACATTTTTTTAAAGTAAAATTACTCGTGTAGATTTGGGCTTTCAGATTGCATTGTCATAATCACGGATGTCACTAGGATTGAAAGAAAGGGGGTGGGGGGGGGGTTGTAACTTGTGTTAACAAAATCTTTGCACTCGCATCTTTTGTTACTGTATTAGAACTACATTTATGTCAACAGCCAGTCAAGAAACCAAGATGTTAACAAGTAAAAAGTGACAGACCTATTCTCTTCTTCCATTTCTCCCCTGTTACTGTAATGTTAGCTTTTAGACACATCACAGCTGCATGGGGAAAATGATTTACTTTCAGGCTGGGCTCCTACTGAGTTCTTCTGTAGGCTATGACTTAAATGCTCTCCGTCTGCTCATGTAAATGCATGATAAAGTAATACCATATCTAATTCCTCTCTATATAAATAGGATGTCCAAAGAATGCCATTTAAATAACACTAATTACTGTAACTGCGCTGTCGATTGGTTCAATCAGAGTGTGATTTTTGCTGTGTAGTTTGATTTGCATACGGTATAACCCAGGAGGCAGAAGGTCAAGGTCGGAGTGAAATTTGAAAACACAAGTTTGAGCTTTTCTTTAAATAAAGATAATTTATTCTGCCAAATATACACTCAGGTTGTTAGGTACAACTAGCTACAACTAATGCAGTCTAATACAAAAGTCCCGCAGTAAATTCTACCTTCGTGAAGGTTGTACTGTATCAACAAGGCTGAAAGTAGTAGCCCATGAGACAGGTAATCTGAGAAAATCCTGTTCCTCTGCCTCCCCTAGTGTTCCTAATGCCATTTGCAAGTTTCCACTGCGCACAGAGATAAACATTTATCTATTTTGCTGCAGCAAGTTACACTATGGATAAATGAACGTATATATAAATAAATACAATTCTAAATAGATTAATACATGTCAATAGATGAATAAGTGAATTAAACAATATATGAATGAATAAATAAATACACAAATGTGTAAATATATATAATTAAATGACTAATGGTGGAATATGTAATATATTTACTGTATTGAATCAAAAAAGGACCCCAATGTGTCATCAGATATCTAGTTTTCTGACAACAATGCTAGAGCCAGTATTTTCTCCTGTGAAATTTTCGTTCCGTGACGCAATGTCTGTTTTCGTTTGGGCCTGTGTGTTGGTATCAACTGCCTATTCTGACAGCCGGGCCGGGTTGCCAGATATGTACCTGTAAAAACCCAAACCCAGCGCGCTACAGCTGTTAGTGCTGCCATGGAAGCAGCAAACAAACGAAAACAAAAAACACCTTGCCATTTTTGAAAACGGTTGCATAACCAGAGACAGGTAAAAGGGTAAATATTAGAGATGCTAACAATGACAATGTGTGACATTGGTTTCAGCGTTCTCAACACCTGGCAACTCCTGTGACCTTCGACGGTGGGGAGGAGGTGCCGGGGGGAGACGACTCTTTTCAGCATTACGAATTTGGGCTGCAGTAACCATTTTAAACGCTAGCTGTCAGTATTACATCTCTCATGTAGCTGAGAGCCAAGATCAGAAAGCAGGCAAGCATGGAGACTCAGGATCAACTAGAAATGATAGTGACAACGTACACAGCCCAGTCTCGCACAGGCAAAACGTTTCCCCATTGTCACATTTGTGGGAAAGCTTTCAAGGTGGGGGGCCCAGTTGTCTAGACACCTGCAGACCCACACAGGTGGGAAGCCGTTTTCTTGCAAAACCTGTTGGAAAGATTTTCATTGTAATAGTAAGTTGAAAGTCCACATGAGAAGCCACACAGGTGAGAGGCCATGTTCTTGTAACGCACGTGGAAAAGGTTTCAAACGTAGCAATGCGTTGAGAGTCCACGTGAGAAGCCACGCGGGCGAGAAGCCATTTTCTTGCAAAACCTGTGGGAAAGATTAAGTATCTGATAGTAAGTTGACAGTCCACGTGAGAACCCACACTGGAGAGAAGCAGTATTCTTGCAAAAAAATGTGGGTGAAGATTTTGGATGTAATCGTAACTTGACAGCCCAAATGAGAATCAGCAAAAGGATATTGAAAAGAGCAAGAGACCGACATCATCAGAAAAAAGCGTGAAGGCTACCGTAGCTCTAATACGTACTTTCTGCGTGGCGCGAGAGAGTTGATTGCGATATATGATCTCAACGCTAGATGGGAGAAATTCCCACACACTGGACCTTTTTTAAAGGAGAAATCCAGCGCAAAATGACCCTAGGGGTTAATAACACGTGTACCGAGTCGACCGTTCTCTGGGATATGTTTTCATGCGAATCGAATGTGACCAGTTTTAGCCCAAACCGCTAATTAGCTTATAAAGCTAGTCGTCGTGGCACGGGTAAAGTAAAAAGAAATCTCAATTTCTATACCGCTAACAAGGCTCAAAATAGCACCACACTTCCACGGTAGCATAATGAGGGTCCCTACATGTAAACACAAGCATTGAGAACTCTGTAAGTGTACAGACAGTTTATTAAAAAGATAGTTTATAAAGACAGTACCGTTCACGTATACGGGCAGGCGCCATCTTGGGAAAACAGTCCCGATCAGTCGAACGACGAACTCTGTGCTTGAGCTATGTTACTGGTTACAGGTTACACGGCGTTCGGCGTTCGACTGATCGTGACACACATTAGAACCCACACAGACGAGAAGCCATTTTCTTGTAAGATTTTAGATGTGACTGTGTATTTGTTGCCCCCTTGTGAGAAAACGCACAGGTGAGAGGCCGTTTACATGCAAAAGTAGTGGTAGAGCTTTCAGACACAGTCGTGACTTGACAGTCCACGTGAGAGTCCACACAGGTGGGAAGCGATAGTCTTGCAAAGCGTGGGAAAGGTTTTGGATATAGCGGTCACTTGACAGCCCACATAAGAACCCACACGGACGAGAAGCCATTTTGCTGCAGAAAGTGGGAAAGGTTTGATATATTAGTGGCTTGGCGCTCCACATGAGAACCCACACAGGTGAGACTAGGCCGTTCCTTCGCAAGACATGAGGGAAAGGTTTCAGACACAGTTGGAACTTGACAGTCCCCATGAGAAGCCACACAGGTGAAAAGCGATATTCTTGTAAAACGTGCAGGAAAGGTTTTTGGAAATAGCAGCGGCTTGTCGGCTCACATGAGAACACACACAGGTGAGAAGCAATACTCTAGCAAAACATGTGGGAAGGGTTTCGGATATAGTAGTGGCTTGTCGGTCCACGTGAGAACCCACAGGGGAGACGCCATACCTTTGCATGACCTGCGGGAAAGGATTCATTGAAATGCCAAAATGTGAAAAGGCATATGACAACATTTGTTTGTGTATTCGTGTTGAACCGTCAACCGTAAGGGGCTCATAGTTCAGTGCGTGCTTTTCGGCTTTAGGTGAAGATGGGTGAACATTCTGAGTTTAATACATTTTTTTTAAATTAAATTTATGAAGATTCTGCGTATTTCTGCATCTGCAGATTCCATGTTGCCCTGCTAATGCTAATCGCTGACCTATGTGCAGGAAAGAGAGAAAAGCCTACAAGTCAAAATAGCTACCTGTAACAAGATCTTTATGTTAAGATGAATTAACGTACAATAAATGTATATGTCGTGAAAGGTCTTGAGTCTGTATAATAGCTGTTTGTACCATACAATATTAATACAAGCCAGGTCAAATAGCCCTTATGTACAAATCTCTTTTTGCTTCATAGTTCTGAATTAAATCCAGAGCATTATGTACATGAACATGCTCATGACATATTTAACCATTTTGCATTTTTAAACACGTGTGTTGTAGTTGCTCTCTGCCTTATTATGAACTACAGTCACTTCAGGTACTAGATTATCCTGGGTTGTCATAAACCGCTTCATAATAAAATCAATGGAGAGACCCACTTTAAAATATTGAATTTGTGATCATATCAGAGGGCAGCTTTCAAAAAAACCAAGAGACTAATTTTAAATATTAAAAGAAAAAGAAAATATGATGAAATACATGAAGCAAAAAAAAACAGCAACTAAAATTTGTATTATTCCGACGCCCCATGAATGCCCTAACTAACTGGCAATGTTAACAAAAGTGAAAAATAATTTGTATATCCGTTTAGGGGATTCAGATCCAGTCCCAAATGAAATGGGTTCTTCCTTGGCCCATGCTACACTCTTCCACCAAGTTTCATGAAAATCAGGCCAGTAGTTTTTTCCGTAACATAACCACCTTGGCGGAGGTAAATAAACAATATAAAGATCGTGTAACTATGAGTGCTCCCGAGGATACATTTTTTTGGGCTGACATGCATGTACAGTTACAGCATATTAATAAACAATTACAATTACACGTGTCCCTTTAAATTATCATTGGGTTCAAGCTTTAGCTGACAATAGGAGATTTTAATCAAGTGGTTCAAATACTGCAACTATTCGCTGCAAATTAATAAAAGCTCAATGGAAAATATGGAAGTATATTTTAACAATGAAGCGCCGTGTTTTACAGTCAAGATTAAAATAGTTTTGGGCATGTGAGCCGGCTGGTTCGATCCTTTCCATCTGGAACATTTACTGCACACAGAACTCATTATTTTCTGTCTCTTTCATGAGAGTGATTTCATTTTACCTCCACACAGCTGGATATTGTTAGTCTGCTGTTTCCATGACAATGATGTAGTGAACAATATGAGCTCATAACAAAACAAAAAGAAACTAGAATCACCGCCTTGCAGTTGTATCCCGCCATCAAAGTTGCAGTTTACATCCATGTCTGTCTAGACTCATATATATATATATATACATATATATATATATATATACATATATATATATATATATATATACATATATATATATATATATATATATATATATATATATATATACATATATATATATATATACATATATATATATATATATATATATATATATATATATATACATATATATATATATATACATATATATATATATATATATATATGTAGTGAAGACCTTGAAGAAATATAATAAAAGGTATTAAGTGTATTTTCTGGCAAAACATGGATGCTTCACACACAATAGCACACAACCCGGCAGCAAAGAATATCTTTACAATCACCACAGTTTCAAAATTACACCATCGTCATGATTGTTATCAGACTGTGTCTCCCCTTCTGTTCCTGAGAAAAAAGGTTTTTGCAGAACATTATGATGTCACAGTGAAGTTGACCTTTGACCTTTTGGATATAAAATGTCATTACTTCTTTATTTTATCCTTTAAGACATTTGTGTGAAATTTTGTCATATTTCCCTTAAAAAAATAAATTCCCTTAAGGTGAGATATTGCGTTCATAAGAATGGGACGGATGGACGGATGGACGGATGGACGGATGGACGGATGGACGGAAATCCCGAAAACATTCTGCCTCCGGCCACAGCCATCGCCGGCGCGGAGGCTTAAAAAGGCCGATCAATTAAATGGACTCTCCACTGAATTGACACGAGGTTCAGTTTACTCGAGTACTATTAGGCCTTTGAAAACACCCGTATCATGTTTTCTGTGACTCTGTAGGAAGATTTCCACTGATCACGTCATAGTGATGTCATCAGGGTTGTGATTGACCGTGCGTTCAAGGACATCGGAAAAAACGTTTTTTCCGAGTGAAAACGTCACCATTCACGTAACTTCCTGTGGTGGGAAACTCAGGGTCGATTTTGCTAACCAAGTTTCCCAGTTGGTGACGTGTTGTTGACAACTGACGTTTGATGTAGGCGACTTTGGTTCACTGAACATATTTCAATGACAATAAACTGTTTATTGTGGACAAACGCCTCTGCCAAGAAACATGCACAGACATAATATGTTTCAAATTATTCATAAATAGGCCTATGTATAAAAAAACAACACCTTATCCGTGTCCTTTCCCGTTGGTTGTCCTGCAGATAACACAAACAAACACCTGGCGATGTGCTGTTTGGATGCTCGCATAAGAAAACAGCAGCAAATATTTTGTTATTGTGGCCTCCATGTTTTCACACACCTGATGCTCTAGGCTACGGCCAACCGTTTGTGGCAGTCATGCAAAAAGTTGTTATGCCAAACGCCAATATAACAGAAGAAGAAGAACGCGCATCCCGACCATGTGAATGCTGCCAGTTGGGAAAACAACGTAATCACGGGGGCGGTCCCTGTTATTCCGAGGTGGCATGAACGCATCATGAGTCTTTACATTTTCTCACCACAACTGTGTGTGTATGTCATGTATGGCTACCTGGATGGGAAACAGTTTCAGCCTTTGAAACAAGTTTAAAATATTTCTTTAATGATTCTGGAAATACATTTTTAGAACAGTGTCAAAGGGTTTCATGTAATTTTCAAAGATTGCCGGGTATTTATATTTTTCAGAGAAACTGAAATGTAAGCATCCCTGCACATCACACAAACTGGGGCCAGGAGGGTCTGATGGATAGAGAAGAGTTGCATTATGGGAAATGTAGGATCCAGCACATTAGGAGCTTGACCGACTAAAACTTTACAAAATAAGGTTTTTGCACACAAAACATACACATATAGTTTGTAAAATGTGATGAAACCATTAATCAATTAGTTGATTGACAGAAAATGTATTGGCAACTATTTCGATTTTTTAAGTAATTCTTGTATGTAAAACATTTCATGTTGCCATCTTTACAAATGTGAAAATTAGCTGATTTTACTTTTTATTATTTTTAATGTATTTAATGTTGGTTGGACAAAAACTAAAATTGTGAAGGTGTTTCTTTAGGTTTTGGGTAATTGTAACAGCATTTATCACTATTTTCTCTATTTATACAAACTAAATCAATTGATTAATGGAGCAGAAAAATCAGCAGATAAATCCTTGATGAAAATACTCATTAGTTAATAGTTCAAAATGAGCTCCAGCTCAACCAACCACATCAGTAAATCCAACTTTTACAGTAATGCATGTAATAATTATCTAATGTTATACTATAGCCCATAATAGTATAGTCTGGATCAACGGAACTACATTCACAGGATAATTGCGTGACATTGTGGCTATTCTCAAACTCTGTTCTCTTCGGGAAACAATAACAAACTTTGCGCTAGCAAGTTTCACTCTGAAAATGGCAAGTTTTGAAGAAAATGTACTAACTGCATTTACTAACTGGGACGTTTTGGGACTGATATGAGAGGATTGGTGTGGACGAAGTACGTACGGCGATACACTGGTAAGAGCTAGAGAGGTTTAACCATGTATCCAGCTAATTTAAATAGCTCACATTACTGTATTGTGTCAACAGTTAACTTCATGTATTGCATGTGGCATTTATTTTTGCGTGGTGCAAATGTTCCATCAAAACACGTTCCTTCCAGAGACTATTTTGCAGAGTAGTCCTGCCTAAGACGATTGTTGGTGATTGGTTTAAAGAAATGCAAACAACCCAGAGCGTTTTTTTTCTCCCTTATCCCAGAATGTATGTGTGGTGTAGCCATAGACTGTAAAACTAGCCAGACCTCATTACACAGCGCTGTTGAGCTAGACTAATAATAGTATAACAGTCACATGGGACATTTTTCTGCATTACTACTTTTACTTTTAATACATTTCCTGAGTATACTTATATAACTTTACTTAATGCAGTGCCTTATAGGTCCCATGACATGGTGCTCTTTGGATGCTTTTATATAGATCTTAGTGGTCCCCTAATACTGTATCTGAAGTCTCTTTTATATAGAACTTAGTGGTCCCCTAATACTGTATCTGAACTCTCTTTTATATAGACCTTAGTGGTCCCCTAATACTGTATCTGAAGTCTCCTTTATATAGACCTTAGTGGTCCCCTAATACTGTATCTGAAGTCTCCTTTATATAGACCTTAGTGGTCCCCTAATACTGTATCTGAACTCTCTTTTATATAGACCTTAGTGGTCCCCTAATACTGTATCTGAAGTCTCCTTTATATAGACCTTAGTGGTCCCCTAATACTGTATCTGAAGTCTCTTTTATATAGACCTTAGTGGTCCCCTAATACTGTATCTGAAGTCTCTTTTATATAGACCTTAGTGGTCCCCTAATACTGTATCTGAAGTCTCTTTTATATAGACCTTAGTGGTCCCCTAATACTGTATCTGAAGTCTCTTTTATATAGACCTTAGTGGTCCCCTAATACTGTATCTGAAGTCTCTTTTATATAGACCTTAGTGGTCCCCTAATACTGTATCTGAAGTCTCTTTCCTGAAATTGAGCCTTGGTGCAGAATTACAGCCTCTAGAGCCAGTCCCACAATGAGCTTTCCTTAGCTCATTGTGGAGTAGAGAGAGAGGGGGGGAGGGGTGGGGGGCAAGGTGGAGGGTGGGGGTGTGGCCTTGACCAACTGCCACTTTGCTCGTTTGAAAGCCATGATGTCTCTCTCTCTCATGGGTGGGCCAAATTCTCTGGGTGGGCAAAGCAGAGAACGGGGAGGTAACCTTTCCCCTTGTGACGTCATAAATGGAAGATTCCAGATCGGCCCATCTGAGCTTTCATTTTCTCAAAGGCAGAGCATGATACCCAGGGCTCGGTTTACACCTATCACCATTTCTAGCCACTGGGGGACCATAGGCAGGCTGGGGGAACGCATATTAATGTTAAAAAAAAAAAACTCCATAAAGTGACATTTTCATGCCATAGGACCTTTAACTTGTGAAAGAGTATTTTTATAGTGTGGTATTAGTAGACTACTCCTTTTACTGAAGTAAAGGATCTCAGGACATCTAGGAGTTCCCTGCGAGGAAATCTCATCAGTTGGGGTGTCTGGTGGTTTAAAGCGTGTCTAAATAAAGCTGCCGTGACATGAAAGCTACAGTAAAAATGAATCATAAAAGAAAAAGAAAAGAAAAAAACAGAGATGCATGATACATGTAAGTGTTGGATCTTCAGAGTGCAGTGTGGTGTTGCCTCCAGCCCACAGAGGAGTGGGAGCCTCCACAGGCTCGCTCTGATTGGCTGGGACACGGATAACTCCATTTTGGAAAACAGCTGTTTGAAGACACAACCTTTTTCTCGTTGTTTGCAGACGGTACCCTGAGAAAAACACCCAGTGTTTTAACCCACACGCACACACCTCTCTCATCACCACCACAGGTTTTTTTTTTAATCCACACTATCGGTCCAGTTCGGCTTATTTGCTTTTTTTTTTTTTTTTTGTCCTACTGCCAGGAAACTTAACTGGGGGGGGATCCATGGTGTTACGTTTCCGTTGTAACAAGTGGATAACAGGAGGCGACCCGACCAAGGTTAGTGGCAATATTACTGAAATATGTGCGGCGGGAAAACGGCTTTATGTGTGGGTTTATGTGTATAAAATGGTTCATGTTTGAAGTGACCGCCGGGTCGCAGGGAGCTGCACAGTCACGAAGCGAGTATATATATATATATATATATTATTAAAAACGTGCTTTTCAAAAAGGCATTTTTCCTAGCCAGCAAAACGACCAACCATAGACAATGCATTATCTTTGCAGAGCCGTTGGTGCCCACTGTAACGTTACACACGTTGAATCTGTCAGACGGATACAATGAACTCCCCTCGGTGAATTACATTATGTTAATTACATTTTTTCCCTCGAATGTATGAAGCATTCATTTGTATTTGTGTGTGTGTGTGTGTGTGTGTGTGTGTGTGTGTGTGTGTGTGTGTGTACACACACACAGTTTTAAAGGACTGGCAAGCACGTCCTTCCCACACATTAGCTGCTGCATTCAGGGGAGCTAATGACTGGATAGCTTTTTCGAAAGCTCTCATCTCCCCTCTCATCAACGGTTGCTTTTTTTCTGCTCCGTGAATGCGTCCAGCCAGCCAGCAACCAACCGACCCTCCTCCCCTGTAAACACAAATCAACTTCCTATTTCCTAACCCGGTTTGATAACCGCAGCGATGACAGCGGGTTTTCATGCAGTAATCTGGCTGCTGAGAGAGAGAGAGAGAGAGAGAGAGAAAAAAAAAAAAAAAAAGAGAGAGAGAGAGAGAGACCCGTGTCAGTCCAGTTTTTCTGGAGCTGACTTCTTGTGAACCGACGGGGCTGGATGGAGATGCAGCAGCAGGCGGGTTGGGCAGGGGGGGTGGTGGTGGTGGTGGTGGGGAGCAGCCTGGGACCCCCCCACTTTGCATTAGTGTTGCTGGGCAAGTGCCAGCGTTACTGGGCATGGGCACTGGTGAAGAGAAACACTGGCTGCTTGCTTGCCTGTGGTGCTGCTTTGCTTCCCCTGTGGAGTGGACTGGCTGGCTCGCTGTAACCAAAACAGTGCACGGGCTAAACATGGAATCTAGAAGACAAGACATAGAAGAAGAAGAAGAAAAACATATATACCAACAATTGTGATTACATTTAAGTACCAGTGTTGTAATATAACCAGCAGCTTTATTTCAGACCAGTGTCAGCTAGATTGTGGCTTGTCTTGACAGGGTGGGACTGTGATGTGTTCTGATTTGGCATTTCATGGCTCATGGACAACTATTGCACAACATGATGGAGTAAAACTAGGGTAATATGTAGGGATGCCATTATTGATTATTTAGATTTTTCTGCCGATGAATTATCCGGTTTAATTGATTAAATGTAATTCATGAAATTCAACCTGAAATGAATTGGTGTCTAAGTTTCTAATCTTTCTTTTTAAAAATGCCAGCCACAATGTCCTAAAAACCCAAGGTGATGATAGCTTTGTATTTTTTAAACACTCCAAAACGTTTAGATATTCAATTTACTATCACGTAGACGAAGCAAACTAACAAATCTTCATAATTTAGAAACCGGAACTCCAGAATATTTGGCTTTTTTTTTTTTTTTTTGCTTGAAAAGTGACTGACAATGATCAAAGTAGTAGCAGCAGATTCTTTTTTGGACTAATCATTTCAGCTCCAGTAAGATGCGTTTCATGTTCGCATAATGTTTCCAAGCGCTGCAGCTGAAGGTGAATCTGTCCTCCCCATACTTCAAAACGGGAACGTCATTCCTGGACATCATTTTAACATCAAAGAGCAGATAATAGCTTTTTTATATCGGTGGAAAACCCGCATGCCGTAGGGGATTAAGCCACTTGATGAATTTAAGATGAAAATCTGCAGTCTGATGTCAGCTAAGTCTTTTTTTGTTGTTGTTGTTGTTGGAACAGCTCTCTACTGCCTCGCCTGCTCTCTTCGTACCAGTTAACCAAACATGGTCTGTTATCCTTCAGTGGTCAAAATAGAGGAGCGGGGGTGGTGGTGGGGGTTGAGGTGGGGGGGACAGAACAGAGAGCACAGCGATGCAAGACAAAGAACTGCTACTACAGACACACATGCCCCGCTAACCTTGGGCAGATCCCTGCAGAACCTTACCGTGTTTCAATTTACCGATCATAACAAGTCTGCAACAGGGCTGCATGATACGAGGAAGTATGCCGTAACGTTGTTGAATATCCCGGTAATAATATCACTAGCTATAATGAACCCCTTTTTCTGATTCTGATAAATGAACAGATATTAAAGTGTAATCACTTCTGCAAGTATTCTGCTAAAATCCAACAAAATGATTGTTGAATACAAAAAAGAATGAAAGGAAATCATTTCTAACATTCTTTTATTAAACAAATTGAACATTGAATTGAAAGTAAAAGGCACCACTAATAAAAAAAAAAAGAAAAAAAAAAGTTTTTTGCTGATATTCTCTTTTTAACTAACAGAACTTCTCTGGAGTGTCTTTTGCGATGTGTTTATCGCGCCAGTTGATATAGAAACACGATGTGTTGTGCGGCCCTGGTCTGCATGGAAAGAAAAGACCGTTCATGCGCTGCATGTTTTAGTTATTATAAAGGCTGGCGCCCGGAGGCCTTTTGTGCTTTATGCGTCTTCTTATCTGCGGCTGCGTTTATTCAGAAAGCGCCTAAATCATGAGTTATCAGATCCTACTTGTGCTGTTATCTGCAGTGCTGCATGACCAACACTCTCACCAACGCTGCTCTCTTCCTGCAACTCCTTCAGTAAATGGAAGTCCTATCTGCTCCTGCTGAGCGCTGCCAACAATAACACGATTACTCTGAGAACATTCGGACCCCTTTAGCTTCCCCCGGTGCTGAGAGCCTGCGTTAAGTATACATGGCGGGGGTGGAACTGTAGGTTGCTGTGTGGTTGTTTTACCATAAGCGGTCATCAGGTCTTCTCTTGTCCTGCCAGGCGGCTTTTCTTTTCTGTAGGGCTGCAACTAACGATTATTTTCACCGTCGTCAATTAATCTGCTGATTTATTTTCTAGATTAATGGGTTAGTTGTTTGTGTCTTTAAAATGTTAGAAAATGGTAAAAAAAAAAAAAAAAAAAGATGATGTCCTCAAATGTCTTGTTTTGTCCACAACTCCAAGATTAATTGAATTGAAATGTCTTTAATGTCCCCAAGGGGCAATTTGGTTCACAACGGTAGGGGTGGGGGAAAAAATCGATACAGCATAGTATCGCAATATTTTCCGTGGCAATACTGTGTCGATACACAGACGCCAAGTATCGATCTTTTATGATATATGTGTTGGTCAGTTTTTCTTCTTGACAATCCCATTTTGCAGCAATAAAATTGAAGTGAGATGAACAAACGGAGAACTGTGTCTTTTTAGATAAAACGGATGTCGACAAAGTTTTCTTTTGGGGACATCATTTGAAATTGGGAAAACTTTGAAGTTGAAAAAAAGGTAATACATTGCAATATATCGTAGAATATTGCAATATGTTTAAAATCGCAATAATATCGTATCGCGACATAAGTATCGTGATGATATTGTATCGTGAGGCCTCTGGTGATTCCCACCCCTACACAACAGGTAGCCAACACATACACATTAGCACAAAAAAAACATGAAATAATAGATAAGAACATAAATATTATGTTATATAAATGTTCCATTATCTTTAATGTGACTATTATCGCCACTGTTCATCACACCCCCAACCGGCCCCGCCAGACACTGCCTACCAAGAGTCTGGGTCTGCCGAGGTTTCTTCCTAAAAGGGAGTTTTTCCTCGCCACTGTCGCAACAGCCACTGCTAATGCTTGCTCTTGAGGGAATTACTGTTATTGTTGGGGTTTTGGAATTTATAGAGTGTGGTCTAGACCTACTCTATCTGTAAAGTGTCTCGAGATAACTCTTGTTATGATTTGATACTATAAATAAAATTGAATTGAAATACACATGTACACTATACTTGAAAAAATATGTGGGCAGGGATGGCAGATGACCTATAGTTTGTTGAGGAACCCTACAGCTGATGGTATCTGTTAGACCTGGCACGTTTTCGGGAGGTAGGCTATACCTCCTTCCTGATGGTAGGAGGCAAAACTCAGAGTGTAGTGGGTGAGTGATGTTAGCCCAAATGACCATTGCCCTCTGCGTGGCTCTGGCCTCATACACATGCCGTATGCTGTTGAGGTCAGTGCCAATTATTTTCCGACATAGATGTTCAGTTTACCGTCACAGAGTAGTGAAGAAACTACAGTATTCACATTTAACAAGCTGGAATCAAAGAACAATCTTTGCAGCTCTGTTTCTCTGTACTCCGCTTTCTGTTCTCCTGAAAGATAAAAGAGCTTTCATCAATATATTGTAGTAGATAATCGTATTCCTAGTTTGCGAACACTGTCCTTTTTAATGGGAATCTGAGGCAGCTGGATTCAGATCTTTTCCGCAGTACGGACGGGACAAAACATGCTTAAGATAAAAATAGCAATCTATTCTCAGAATTGGTTCAAGTGCCTTCTAGATATCTCTGAGATTATGTCCACAATCGGCCGCCTGCCCAGAGACCTTTTGATGACGGGGATCAGAAAACAACAGTCCTGTAGTCTGTAACAGTGAAGCAGGCTTTTGGTACCATGTGAACATGCTGCTCGGGGTCTATTTTTGGATGCCTCCTCCTCTGTATAATCATTGGTTTAATGTGTACATATTTTGTGGACAGGGATTTGTCCGTTCAACTGTGTTGACCTCCAACTGCTTTTTATGCCTTGTGTACAGAGGACTTAAGCTCCTCTGTTTTTAGCTCCCTGACTTCCCCGTGAGGAGAAAATGAGTGGCGTCGGATCACCCCGGCCTTCAGTGTGTCATGTACCAGACAGAAAAGGCTTTCAGATACACAAAGAGACTGTGAGAGACGGTGTTGTAGTACTCGAGAACGGTCTCGGTCTCAAGACTACTTTTTCAATGTCTCATCTCGGGAAACGACTGCGTTTTTATTCGGCCTTGTCTCGGCCTCAGATAAAGAGGCATATCACTGAATTGCCTGTGCGTTGTCTGATTTGTGACGTCATTACCGTGATTGGATGTAAAACTTCCTGCGTCAAATGCAACCGATAACTTGACTCATTTCTAATTTAAAACGTGTTACTGTTGACCCCCTCTCCCCGCCCCCTTAACAAGCACTCCCAAGAAAGAAAGTGAATGCAGGAGACAGGAGAAGCTCTGGCTGTCTGGGAGATGTCAGCCAAATTGTCGGTAATAAAAATCTGGCTACATTAACCATAAGGAGTTTATTAGCAAAACAACATCTAAAAGAGCAGTGCTTCAATTCTGTCAGCAATGTAATGCTGACTGAGACGGCTGAGACCACCTCTGATTTTATTAAAGGTCCCATCATGGCATTAAAATGTCACTTTATGAGGTTTTTTAACATTAATATGAGTTCCCCCAGCCTGCCTATGGTCCCCCAGTGGCTAGAAATGGTGATAGGTGTAAACCGAGCCCTGGGTATCCTGCTCTGCCTTTGAGAAAATGAAAGCTCAGATGGGCCGATCTGGAATCTTCTCCTTATGAGGTCATATATAAAAGAGACTTCAGATACAGTATTAGGGGACCACTAAGGTCTATATAAAAGAGACTTCAGATACAGTATTAGGGGACCACTAAGGCCTATATAAAAGCAGCATGTCATATTGGACCTTTAAGAACAAGCCTATGGTTAGCACCTTCCTTGGTCTTGGTCTTGACTCAGTCACGCCCTCTCAAAGCCTTGGTCTTGACACGGTCTTGTCCTGCATTGGTCTTGGTCTTGACTTGGTCTCGCCCCCCACCAAGCCATAGTCTTGACTCGGTCTCGCCCTGCCTTGGTCTTAGTCTTGACTCTGTCTTAACCCCTCAAAGTCTTGGCCTTGAGTCGGTCTCGCCCTGCCTTGGTCTTGGTCTTGACTCGGTCTCGCCACCTGAAAGTCTTGGTCTTGTCTCGGTGCACTCTGGTCTTGGTGATGACTTGGTCTCGGTTTAGATGGTCTTGACTACAACACTGGATAAACACTCAGGTTATGATAATGAAATGGTTATTTCCTCTGTGACCTCTTATTTTGTGTAGCCAAAGGTCTATTTCTAGTTTTATTTACTTCAGATGTCAGGGTCAGATGTATATACCACATGTATGCACAAAAACCAGGCATACATCGTTTCCCACAAATTTAAAGAAGACCAGTTGGATGTTATGACAAGATGAAATATGAGGGCGTTTAGGTTGTTAGCAAGTTTCACTCATTGTCTCATATTTTTGCAGTCTACACAGTGATAGTTAGTGTGTAGTTGTCGCAGAGTATCAATGGAAGGGGCAAATGAACTTCATTTGTGTGCAGTTTTGTCAATCTTTTACTAGAGGCATCATTTTTATTGTCCTGTTTTAAGGCTCCTTTTCATTTTATCCTTTTTGTCGTGAAGCACTTTAACACTGTTTGGATAACGGCACTATAAAGTGAATTGAAATTGATTCTCTCTCTGACGTTTAATGATGATGATTGAGACGTCACAGCCTATGATGGTACATTTAGCCTAATGAAATAATGACACAGGCGCTATAAATAGCCACAGTCATTGCTATTGGTCGTGTGCAATTATGGCTGACAGGTCTAATGGAGTGGTGGTGCCTGATGAAGTATTGATATGAAAACGGATGATGAAGGGCATGACATCTCCTATTTCTGGCTGGAGTTGTGCCAGTTTTACTGTGTATAGAAACCTACTGATTTTAACAACATCGCCAACAATTTCTGTCAATGCGAGTAAAAGAATTTGTAACCTTTTTTTTCCCCAGAAGGCACAGTGAACACAGCACAGCGCTCCATGTGTCATTTAGTATTGTATGTGGCGGTTTCTTTTGCGGGCTGCAAATGTTCCACCAAAACAAGTTCCTTCCCGAGAGCATTTATCAGAGGCACCGTCATTGCGTCCGGAGCTTAGCGCCGCCCAAGACGATTGCGATTGGTGTAAAGAAATGTAAACAACACCGACCGTTCTTTTCTCCTATCCCAGAATGCATCTGTGGGTGTAGCCAGAACTTACTCCACAGCGCTGTGGAGATGGGGCTGGCATTGCGAGACTAAGGACATACTGACAGTGATTCTCCTGGAAGTTTCCTTGGACCTTCCCTTTTTTTTTTTTTTTTTTTCTCTACACTATGAAACTGGGTCACCATTGTAACCCCTGTGAATACAAGCTGATCACTGCAGCCTGCAGGCTGTGGTCTACTACTAACTTACTATGCCACAGCCGTGGAACGAGCGTGTCAAGATAGATTTTTGGGTGGAGTAGCATGTCATGGTTTGGTTGATTTGATTCCAACCGAAAATTGGCGCAGGAAATGTAATATACTGACCCGGCCAACTTAAATGGCTTGGTCCAAAGCCCTGTTAGAGACTGCAGCTGCAACCCCGCACACAGTAAGTGGCTACAGAAAATAGATGGATATTACATATCCATTAGTCAATCTTTTCTTGTTTTTTACATTTACAAGACCCAAATCTATTTCCTCTTCCTGATGAATGGCAGTTCATGGTGCGGTTGCTCTTCAAATTGGCAACACATCTGTTTTTCAGCATTAAGCCGGTTGATTTAATGGAGCAAAGCCGAGTTAGATTTCACAGATAGGGTCGAGGTGTTGAATAAACGCTGTTTATCTGGCGAGGATTTTGAATCAAGCCTTGTTATGTAAATGCATTCTCATCCACGTGAATCGGTCTGGAAGTAAAATAGACCTGTTTTAGTCCCGTTTTGGTCTCGCAAGTCACTGGAAGATGACTTGATGCGAATCTCTGTGATGATTTCAGGTGGCGTGGCCCATTTCAAATTCCATGTGGAGTGATGAGACAGAAAAATGCTGCAGGGTAAAAGGAAACAACGTGACCTTCACTGTTTGATGTGGAATCGTAAGCTTGTGATCGGCTTAACGCTTTGATTTCATCCACTTTGGGAATTCTCAGGCTCGGTTTGCTTTGAAATATTTTGATTGTTTTTCTGAGAAGGTTTTGATCCAAATCCCAGAGGAGGAGAAACACTGAGCGATGTTGCAAGAAAGTCGCTCACAGGAAGTACAGGGCAAATTATTGTCATTAAAATCCACTTGACCCTTTCTGTCGCTAGAGGAAAAATTAATTCATCAAATGTGTTAATTACACTTAATTAGACCAATTGGCCTATCGGGAAAAACTACTTGATGACTGAATGGTCAACAGAAGGCTTTAAAAACGGGGCTTACACCAAAGATTTCCCCTCTAAACTTCTCAGTCGGTTTCATTTAGATACCATTTGAGGCCAAAATAGATGAAATGAACCAATATTTCATGAAAAGCAAAGACTAGTGAAAAGTCAAAAGTATACAAATTTGTGCGGCAGAACTTTTGACTTTTTCTACTACTTCCCCATTCATCATCTCATAGTCTCGCATTGCCAGACCTTCTTCCACAACGCTGCGAAGGAGGAGGGTCTGGCTAGTCCACACAGCATTCTGGGATGGGAGAAAAACGTGCTGTGGTTTATTGGCATTTCTTTCAAACCAATCACAATTTTTGGGCGGCGCTAAGCTCCTGACTCAATAACAGCGCCTCTGCAAAATAGCCTCGGGAAGGAACTTGTTTTGGTGAAACGTGTGTACGTTCAAAAGTTGTTTAAGTCGTGCAACAGAAAACTCAGATTGGACAGATAGTAGGGGTAGGGGGAAAAAATCGATACAGCATAGTATTGCAATATTTTCTGTGGCAATACTGTATCGATACACAGACGCCAAGTATCGATCTTTTATTATGAGATGAACAAACAGAAATGTAATTTTTTGGATAAAACAGATGTTGACAAAGTTTTCTTTTGGGGACATAATTTGAAATTGGGAAAGATTTGAAATTGGAAAAAAGTAGGGGTGACCCCGAATAGTCAAAGATTCGATGCATCGATATGCGGAGCCTGATTCGACCACCAATCTCACAGTCGAATCTTCGCGGGTGTTATTATGAAACGAGGATCATACCATTTTGGCAATATGGGGGTGCTCAATGTCTAATTTCACACAGAACTACTGGTTTTGTACGGTTATATTAAGTTATATACAGCCTTTAATTATGATAATGCTGTAAAAAAAAAAAAAAAAGTGAAAAGAAAAAACCGTTCCATAAATATTTTTTACGTGTGTGTGTGTGTGTGTAAATCCAACCACCACCCTTGTGACAGATTTAAGTTTCACTTTCCCTGATCCGTGACAGACGAGGAGCATCTTGGCTGCAGGGATTAACGTTACTTAACAATGTCTGGAAAAAGAAAATCTAAAGTGTGGATGCACTTTGAAATGGTAAAATATGATCCAAAAAAAGTTATATGCAAGTTGTGCCAACAGCTCATGTCCTACCACTCGTCAACAACAAACATGGCTTTCCACTTAAAACGGGTAAGTTTATTACCAATAAAGACAGTTCACTCTTTCATATATAATGGCGCTTTTAATTTACGAATAGCAATATCATATGTTGGGACTTCAGACTGACGACGGCAGTTCATCTAGTAGTAGTACCGGAGCTGCGCCAAAACTAACTCAAAGAAAGCTAGATTTGAGACCGCCATTGTCTGAGAAAAAGAAAAGAGAAATCAGGGACAAAAGTGCAGAGTTTATTGCGCTCGACATGAGGCCAGTGAATGTTGTGGACGGTGAAGGTTTTAAAGAATTAATGCGCACACTTGAGCCAGGATACACAGTTCCCAAAAGAGAGACGGTTATGCATGCGGTGGATGCAAAATACGTGTCCATAAAATTGTTTTACCCTCCTGCTGACTAGTGTCGTGCCCCTCCCAACCCATTCACACACACACACATACAGTACAGGCCAAAAGTTTGGACACACCTTCTCATTCAATGTGTTTCTTTATTTTCATGACTATTTACATTGTAGATTCTCACTGAAGGCATCAAAACTATAAATGAACACATATGGAATTATGTACCTTTTGCTTTTTTAGATAACTCTGCAAACCCTTGGTGTTCTCTCAATGAGCTTCATGAGGTAGTCACCTGAAATGGTTTTTACTTCACAGGTGTGCCTTGTCAGGGTTAATTAGTGGAATTTTTTCCCTTATTAATAAAAAAGCAAAGAGTGGCTACTTTGAATAATCTAAAATATAAGACATGTTTTCAGTTATTTCACACTTTTTTGTTAAGTACATAATTCCATATGTGTTCATTCATAGTTATGATGCCTTCAGTGAGAATCTACAATGTAAATAGTCATGAAAATAAAGGAAACGCATTGAATGAGAAGGTGTGTCCAAACTTTTGGCCTGTACTGTAGATGATTCGACTGTCAGTCGACTATAGAAAGATTCGAGAATTCTGATTCAAATGTGTAAATCCTTAGTCGGGGACACCCCTAGAAAAAAGGTAATAAATGGCAATATATCGCAGAATATTGCAATATCTTTAAAATCGCAATAATATTGTATTATGACATAAGTATCGTGATGATATTGTATCGTGAGGCCTCTGGGGATTCCCACCCCTAACAGATAGTCTAGCTAGCTGTCTGGATTTACCCTGCAGAGATCTGAGGAGCAGTTAACCATAGTCCTCAGAAATCCACCGGAGGTTAGAACGCCAACACAAAGGAAGAGGAAGGTGGCGGACATCCAGCGGAATTTACGGCAGCACCTGAACAATCCCGGAAATGAACCATCGTTGATACAGACTAAGAGATATTTTGTGACCCTTCGGAGGGGGCCCAACCCCAATGTTGGGAACTACTGGATTCATTCACCGAACTGTATGTAATGTAGATCTGCAACATGGAATTAATTAACTAGCTGATAGACCGAACTCTGCAAGTATTTTGTTAACTGATTATTTCTTTCCAAGCAGAAATAACAAACATTCACTGTTTAAAGACATCATCTTGGACTGTCTGCATTTCTATACCCCTTCCTGTGTTCTATACACCAAACAATGGATTGTTTGAATGCTGCTTATGCATCAATGCTGCATCAGTATTCACCGTCTAATTATGTAGTAGATAATAACTGATGGGCCATTTTTACTTTTACTTTAATACTTTAGGTACATTTTGTTTATTCTGTACTTAACATATAGTAGGTAGGGATGGAACGATTACAGGTGTAACGGTAAACCACGGTAAAAATGTTGACGATAACAATTACCGTTTTCATTTAAAATGTCATTATTATTATTATTATCACGGTGGATTAGTTTAGGTTTTGCCTATATTCATGTAATATAATAAACACTGTTGCACTTTTTGAAACTATTTCAGCTTTGTGTAGGCCTATCAGTGCTTTCTGAACATATTGAACACACTTTTAAAAATACAGCGATAATACCGAAAACTGATCATTTTGGTCACTATAACGGTGAGGTTACATTTTCATACCGTTGCATCCCTAATAGTAGGATTTTAAATGAAGTACCTTTTTAGTCGTAACAGAGTATTTTCACATTGTTGTATTGGTACTTTTACTTGAGTAGAGGACCTGACTACTTCCTGGACTGCAGTGGTGTTACAGAAGGTTCGGTGTACATTAGAATAACTGAAGGTGTTTGTTCTGTACACACCAACATGAATGATGGTCTCCCTATCTAGGTCTGGAAGAAAGTGCAACGTTTGCCTCTGCTCTTTTTTTTTTTTCATGTGTTTGCTCATGAGGAGGGTTACGTTTGTGCCTTTTTATCACCGTCAACTCAGCAAATCGAATCACATGACGCCCACATCCTCCGAGACTTGTGGGAGAAAAGTGTGATGATGCAGCTGCGTGGATTTACTTGGCAACCGTGTGGTCGTCGTCGGCACAGGGGAGAGGGAGAGACTTCAGGTTGTTTCAGAGGCAGCCTAAAGAGCAGCTGGGGTTAGACATGTCAGACTTTCATTATTCATATATAATTCATTCTAGTGAGTTTACAAATCTTATTTTTGTTATTTGTGGAATGCGTTTTATATTCACAGATTGCACACGAAGTGTCAATCTGTCCACGCAAACTCAATGAGACATAGTAGGGCTGGGCGATAAATCAATTTTATCGATTAACTCGAATGTGTTGATTTGTTTAAATGAAAATCGATTTTCTCATCCCCTCTGGGCTCCCGTAGCTCCGAACGGGCTCAGCCCTCCTATATATATATATATATATATATATATATATATATATATATATATATATATATATATATATATATATATATATATATTACATACATACACACATAGTACAGGGCAAAGGTTGACACACCTTCTCATTCAATGCGCTTTTTTTTTTTTTTTCATGACTATTTACATTGTATTTTTACTGAAGGCATCAAGACTATGAATGAACACATATGGAAACAAAAAACATGTCTTATATTTTAGATTCTTCAAAGTAGCCACTCTTTGCTTTTTTATTAATAAGGGAAAAAAATCCACTAATTAACCCTGACAAAGCACACCTGTGAAGTGAAACCCATTTCAGGTGACTACCTCATCAAGCTCATTGAGAGAACACCAAGGGTTTGCAGAGTTATCAAAAAAAGCAAAGAATTTTTTCCCTTATTAATAAAAAAGCAAAGAGTGGCTACTTTGAGGAATCTAAAATATAAGACATGTTTTCAGTTATTTCACACTTTTTTGTTAAGTACATAATTCCATATGTGTTCATTCATAGTTTTGATGCCTTCAGTGAGAATCTACAATGTAAATAGTCATGAAAATAAAGAAACACATTGAATGAGAAGGTGTGTCCAAACTTTTGGCCTGTACTGTATATATATATATATATATCTCACGATACTTACATCATGATACGATATTATTGCGATTTAAACATATTGCAATATTCTGCGATATATTGCAATTCATTACCTTTTTTCCAACTTCATTTCAATTTCAAATTATGTCTCCAAAAGGAAACTTTGTCAACATCTGTTTTATTTTCTGAAAAGATATATTTCTCTGTTTGTTCATATCTCTTCAATTGTGTTGCTGCAAAATGGGATTGTCAAGCAGACAAACTGACCAACACATATATATAATAAAAGATCGATACTTGGCGTCTGTGTATCGATACAGTATTGCCACGGAAAATATGGCATAATAATGGCAGCTCGCGGTGCTCTGTCTCTGGCTGAGAGTCACCTATTCTCAGATAACTGAACCACCAGCTACCGCTGACCTGACAGAGCACCATGCGGAGCACCAGAGGCGGTGTTGAGGAACTCTGTTGCGGCTCAACACATCTACTAAACGCCGCTGATATGACTGATATATCTGTAGCGGCTTAAAACAACTAGCAATCGCCGCTCTGTTGTTTTTTTTTTTACCGCTAGTTACTACGAAGGAGCTTGCTACAGGTATGCTACATTCAAGAGACCATGGCATGTTAACGTACGTTACTCAGCAACAGGTGAAAATGGGGGCAAGGTTGCGCAATAACGTTAAAATGATTTGAACTCTTAGCGAGGAACGAGAAGTGAATTACCTGTATGTGTGAAAACCGCTTTAGCTCACGCATCCGTTTTGTTGTTGTTGAATATATAGCCCCGTGTGTGTGTGTGTGTGTGTGTGTGTGTGTGTGTGTGTGTGTGTGTGTGTGTGTGTGTGTGTGTGTGTGTGTGTGTGTGTGTGTGTGTGTGTGTGTGTGTGTACGAGTCAAAACAAAATAAAGTTTAAACTTGTTTTGACCAATTTCTTTGTCATCTGCAGATTGATTTTAAGTAGGGGGAGAAAAAAATCGATTTCAATTGGATTTTTTGGGGATTTTGATTTTAGGCCATATCGCCAAGCCCTAAGACATATCTCATCCCATATTAGAGTGATCAAATCTTGCTTTGTAAGTTGAGCAGCCTTTGGCTGAATGTGCTTTCTGTTGGCGGATGTTTTATTAGAGTGGATGGACAGGGGAGTTGTGGGTAAAATCCCTCTACCAGGTGGTGCAAAGGGACGTAGCCGCCAATCAAATCCTATATTCTGTTACAAATTGGCCACATGGCCGTGCCCCACAGCTTAGCCGAGGAGGATGTATTCTGTTTCTCAACTTTATGCTCCTTTTTTTTTTTTTTTTAAAGTAGTAAAAACACTGGAGCCAGTGAGGGATATTTCCTTATTTAGAAAGCACAATAAACATGCATGCATTCCTTCTCCGCACCGCTCATCCTCCCTCTTTTTCCTTTTCGTCATCAGGCTATCTCTCTCTTTCCCTGATCCTAAACTACGTAGGGATGTCAGCATACCAAAAACCTAGCGGTCTGTACCGATACCACCAAAACTTAATAATTAATAAAAAAACACAATAGAGGCAACTACGGATATCACAATACCTGAAATATAAGGTCAAAAACAAAAGCTAAATCCCATGTCCTCCTTTTTTATAATGTGTATTTTAGGATAAGAAGGTTAACAGTTGGGGGGAGAGGGTTAGGACAGGGTCACTCTTTTTTTTTTCTTTTTTCAGTTTTAGTTCCAACTTTGTGTCACTGTTTGGTGTGGGTGGAGGGGGTAAGTAGAGCGTGATTTACATGTAATCTGAAGAGAACGTCAGTCTTCTGGACCCACAGCCCGCTGTGTGTTTGTGTTTGTGTGTGTGTGTGTGTGTGTGTGTGTGTGTGTGTGTGTGTGTGTGTGTGTGTGTGTGTGTGTGTGTGTGTGTGTGTGTGTGTGTGTGTTTGTGTGTGTGTGTGTGTGTGTGTGTGTGTGTGTGTGTGTGTGTGTGTGTGTGTGGAGAGCCTCGGAAAAGATGGGGCATTGCCAACACAGGCAAACAAAGCACCTGCTTCCTGCCGAGGCCTTGTGTTGTTAAATGTGTGCCCAGAAATAGAAGCCGGCATCGTTGCAATAGAATTAGAATAGATAGAATGGACAGTGGGAGGAAAAATCACGGCCCAGCAGCACATCACATCAGCCTGAGGACTTATCAATGAATCCAGCTACTTTAACTGTGTATCTGTGTCATTTATTGCTAAGACTTATGACATTTGCACATTTGATCACACATTACAAATAGATTTTTTACACGTAAAGCTGCAACTAACAATTCTTTTCATCATTGATTCATCTACAGGTCATTTTCTAGAAAGACGTGTGTGACATGTTTGTCATCATTTCCTAGAGTGCAACATATCATTGTTGAATGGCTCATTTTTGTCCCACTAACAGTTGATATATTAAACAAATGTAAAATGTTGCACATTTTTCACATTTTAAGGAGCTCAAACTAGATAATACCATATTTGGCATTTTTGCTTAAAACTGACCTGATTATCAAAATTGTCAGCTCTAGTTAAAATGATTTTAAAGCACAATGTAAACTTCATGGAATAAACAGGAACAGACCAAATATATACAACTTTCATAACATGTGTCTGAAAAAGTGCATTTTATGTGTCCTTTCAGCTCTCTGTTCTTTTTCAGACACAGAACAGGCACCCACATCTAAATATAAAAAAAGGCCTCCTTTAGAGCTGCTTTACACAGACCACAATAGAATAACTGTTCAGAGAGGTTTGTCTCAAGGAACATTAATCTCTTTTACTTGTTTTTATTGTGAGAAAATTAAAATGGTACACGAGCAGTGGTGGAAGAAGTACTCCGATCTTTTTAGTAAAGTAGCAATGCTACAGTGTAGAAATAGTTCCAAGTCCTAAGTTACTTGAGTCTTTTCTTTTCGTGCCACTTTCTACTTCTACTCCGCTACATTTCAGAGAGAAATATTTTACTTTTTTACTCCACTACATTAACCTGACCGCTTTAGTTACTAGTTACTTTACAAATGAGGACTTTTGTCCACAAAACACATGTAGTTTAAAAAATACGTTTTATTCTCAATGAAACTACCCGACAATATATAGGCCTCCCGTGTTGAATGACAAACAGATTACCAATTGATTGTATTTTTTTGCTCTTAACTTCTAATTCCATATAGGAACAAACAAACATGGTACACAGATCACATAACAAACGTAGGCATCGCATCAACCTATCTTGTTCAGATTCAATTGTCCTGGAGGTATCGCAGACCTAGACCCCCCCACCCCCCACCCCATTTAATCACATTATAACCAAATCTAGTCGCCCATGTGTGTACAACCAGACACTGCCTCATATGCCCGTTGGGAAACGAGATCAAAGACAAGGGCAGTCTGTAGACTGAATCATCACTTTACATGCACATATACACCATCAGTCCATTCAGACATGTCCAGCCCATCTCTGACCACTTGGCTCCCCAGCCCACCCCTGGGTTTCTAGAAATGTGGTAACCGTGCGCAATGCTCTAACTCGACCAGTGCTAAGGAATTTTCACATCCCCGCACTGGCAAGAAATACTCCATCTCTTCATTTATTAATTGCAACAGTACACATGTGGTGTACCTTCTAAAGTGTCCATGTGGCGTATATAGGCCAAACAAAACGTCAACTCAAACTAAGGGTATCTGAACATAAGACAGCTATTCGTACCCAGAACTTGACATATGTCATGGCGAGGCATTATAAGCAGGGCCAATCATGGCTCCCCTGCATCACTGAGGTTCTGGGGAATTGAGAAAGTCACACCCCCATCCAGGGGTGGTGGTATCATTAATAAACTCCTACGCAGGGAAGCGTTTTGGATACATACACTCTGCACTTTAGAACCTCTAGGTTTAAATGACGAATTGAATCTAACTTGCTTTCTCTAATGTCAAAGCATGTTAAAGTATAGTATTTAAGACAAATATACTTTTATTCCCGTTGTATTGTGAACATTTTTATGTTTGCTACCTATCAACATTTGTTTTTAATCACTTTTGACCTGTTTGTGAGCATTTGCCCTTTAATGACTGATTAATGAGTGTAACAGCTTGGTTGAGATGGGTGTATCTTCAGATACTTTGACTCTGCAAAGTAACTTAAGTTGTGTCAGATAAAATGTAGTGAAGTCAAGAGTACAATATTTGCCTCTGAATTGGGGAAATGAATTGGAAATACTCAAGCGAAGTACCTCAAAATGTTTTTGTTCACTTTCCACCACTGCATGCGAGTGCTATCTGTGTTCTTTTTCTTGTTCAATCGTGATAAAATCTATTTCTCCCGACACGTTTGGGTTCCTGTGACGAGCCTCGAGATAGATGAGACTGTAAAGCAGGGGCGTCAAAGTCAGTCTCCTTAAGTCAGGGCCACACCGGAGAATGAGAATCCCATCCAGGGCCAGACATGTAGAGTTTATTGACATGCTTGTATTTAAGAGAAAAAGTCAAATATTTTGAGTTATTGCTTATATACTGTAGTCTTCTCACTTACATTTTGGGGTCTCATGAAGCCCCAAAAAAGTTTGGCAAAAAAGTTCCTCAGCCAGCGACAAATGCATTGGAAAAAGCACCAAAAAAGTATGAAAAATGCCAAAAAAAAATGCGTCAAAGTTGTCTGAAAAAGTGACAAAAACATCGTAAAAAGTGACAAAAACTTCCGAAAAAGTGGCAATACATTTAGTAAAGCGTCAAAAACGTTAAAACCAAGTGCCTAAAGCATTGAAAAAAGTGCATAAACCGCTGGAAAAGGTGTCAAAAATGTAAAAAAAACAACACCACACATTTGGGAAAAAGCGACAGAAACTAGGTGGATCAAAACCTGCGAGGGGGCCTTGGGTTTGACACATGTGCTGTAAAGGAACAGTTGTGACGCCATACGGAGATTGAGATGTGCGAAGGTTTTTTTTTTTTTTTTTACGGGGGAGGGGCGGGGGGGTTATAATCCCGATCTCATTTCAGAGTCCAGTCGAAGCACCTGCTCCTGACTCAGCTGTGAATCATGGGTGGTTGATGAGACTCAGTCACACCCATCCTATCTGCCCCCCGCCAACACACACACACACACACACACACACACACACACACACACACACACACACACACACACACACACACACACACACACAAACCAGGGGATTCCCTATAGCTGGAGGCTGGGCATGCTGCTCTGCTAGTCTCATATGTCTGGCAGTCTGGCCACTCGTCTGCTGCGCTGTGAAAGCGCCGATCGATCACAGCTTGTTTGCAGTTTTTGAGGCAACGGGGACACACTCGCACACACGGGACACAGTGTTTGTACATCTACTGGAACCCCCTCTGGTAATGTAACCTTCACTTACCTCCAAACACGGATATCTGATCCTCGTTTATGTGATCCGGTTACTTTAGCTGCGCTTCTGTGTTGTGTGAAGCGACATTATGACTCTCTCGCTGGTATTAATTGACCCGGCTGTTGCTAAGTGAGCTACGCTGAGAAAAGGAACGCGGTCTGTGGTAAACGTATTGTTTGTCTCCGTCATCTGTTCGACAGATTAGATGATTTGGTAGATTAACTAAATCTGGCGTTTTGGGTTGCTAGTTCGTGCTCAGTCAGTGTCACTGAGAGGGGGAGCTGTCTGCTTTAATCCAAACATATTTATGGCTGGATGTTTATGAAACCTTTTGAGTTATTCTTCAAGAAAGGAACTTTTTTTTTGTAGCAGATTGTATTTGCAAAGCTTGGGAGAGAAGACCGAATACTTTGTATTAGTACTAGCTGTAAAATAACCTATGATTTTGTGAAATTGTGGTCTTATAAACCCCTGAGGGTTGGGCACTTTGTGCGCGTGAGAGAAATAAAGAATCAATCAATCAATCATATACAGCATATCCAGGGTTTCCCCCAGTGTATTGCAAGACTGTTGGCTCACCGTTGCCCCCCCCCTCCAGGCCTAAACCACTGGGAATTATTTTTGAATGTATTTTAAGACGTTTTTTTTTTTTTTTTTAAACTACAGTTGCGGCTTGGTTCGGCCTAGTCATGTTATCAAATCTCCAGTTAGCTTTTAGCACTGTGTTAATGTAGGGCCCTATGGAATCTGTCTTATAGCTTTTTTTAAAGTCTCAATTTTGCGATGCCATCCATGATTTTGTTATCACAGAAACTATTAGGCTCTACATTATGCTGCCTGACTGGCCACACCTGGGCCCTCGCCCGAAAAAAAAGACACTTGCCACCGGGCTAAACAACATTCTGGGGGAAACCCTGATATTCACTCTATGTGCATGTGTTATATGAATGTTTCCAGCATTTGTCAGCATTACTTTTCAGCTGCGGTGACCACTTTGGGTCGCGTTAACTGGAAGCTATGCAGGACTTCCTGTGCAGAGGCTGGTCTGACGAATGTAATGTGGTCATCTGGGTGGAATCGCTTGGTGACCTCATCGGATGTGTGAATAGTTAGGAAAAAGGTTTCTTTGCTGTCTCTGCTGAGAGTTGGATTAGAAGAAGGTGGATACCGCTCCTCGCGTCTTTCTCTTCAACATGAAGAGTCTTGTCGTCACTGTGAGGTTGTCCGAGCAACCAGCCGGCATTCAACAAAGTCACTGCACCCAACCAAGAAATAGTCCCAACAGCAGCAGCAGCATAACAAGAAGTAACCAAGCTCAGCTGCAGACTGACACCGCAGAAACCGGCTAGTTGAGCAACATCCTGACTCTGCCTTCAGGGTTAGGCTTTAGAAACTTTCCAGTGGAAGGTGGCACATTTTTAAAATGAGTAATGTGTTAAGACTCACATTTATGTCTCTGGATCTTGGCAATAATAAACTGTACATTATTAAAGGTGCCCTGCCACACGTACTTCATTACTTTGTGGTAATGTCTGAAGTTCTACCATGGACTCTGTAACATTTTTTGTGGAAAAATTGCCTCGGTTACCTTGTTTCAAGCCATTCTAGCGTGGTATAGAAAGCCTGTGGGAAGACTCAGCTCGATTTGTGCCAGTTCTCATTAATATCCAACAAGTTAAGCTGCTTGACTCTAATTGGCTAACAGCTAGCCAATGAGAGCCTGGCTATCGGCATCCTTTACCCAGTGCAACTGGGCGAGCTCATGAATAGTAATGAGCTCAGGCAACACCACGTCAGACTGACCAGCTTTTGTAATTGGTCTGATTTCTCCGCTTATTTCTTTTCAGTGGCTAGAGCTGACAGAGGAGGTAGCAGTTAATTTTCACATTCACAACATAACACATATGGACCTAACATATTTAAAAAAATAAATAAATAAAAATACAAGGAAAAACGGCTACATTGTTGTAGTGTGATAAATTAATGCCAAATAAACAACTTTAAATATTCTAATAAATATCAAAAATAGCTGCTATTTGTAACTCCTAATATAGCCTACAGCCATGGACCCGGGACACATGGAAAATGCTCCCACTGTGTTGTTTGTGGTCGTTTTGCACGTCTTTGTGGTCGTTTCCTCTCTTTGTAGTCATTTTTACAATTCTTTGAGGTCATTTCGCATATTTTTGTGGCAGTTTTCATCTCTTTGTGGTCATTGTGTGTCTCTACGTGGTCATTTTGCTTCTCTTGGTGGTCTTTTGATTGACTGGCCCTTTTATCTGGTAGGCCTGTTCAGTAATCGTGTTAGTTTGCTGAGTGCACTATGTCACATTATATGCTCAGTTTAACACTGCAAAATGCATTACAGCCACACATGACCCTTCTTAGTAGCATTTCAATAAGTCACAACATAACATGATCATTTGGAGAACATATTAATATAAAGTTGTGATACTTGTGCGCAGTGCTGAGCTAAAACCCCCCGCCTCATCTCTCAAGAACTGGCTAACTTTACACAGCTACCAGCAGCATTTGGTCACATAGAGAGCACTGGTAAACCTACACTAATGGATATATGATAAAGTGGTTTTACAAACTCTACAGACCCTGTTAGACCAACGTTCCGCTATCCTTTTCATACAGATTAAAGGAACAAGATATAACGTGTCAGTTAGTGAGCTTTAAAGTAGCCGTCAGGTGGATTTTGTTGCCTTTGGACAGGGCCAGGCTAGCAGTTTTCCCCCCTGCTTCCAGTCTTTATGCTAAGCTAACCGTATTCTGGCTGTAGCGTCATGTTAAACAGACACGTGAGAGTGGTATCAATCTACTCATTTAACTCTCTGCAGGAAGACGAGGAAGACTTATTTCCTTACTGTCGAACGATTTCTTTAACTTGTGTTATAGTGATCGTTCAGCTTGAATGTGTATCCTGTACAGAATAACTACCACACATCTAAGAAATGAAAGGGTAGTTCAGAGTTATTCCTGCAGGTTATTCAGTATCCCACTGCAGCACTATTAAATAGGGCTGGGTATCGCCACTGATTTCCCGATTCGATTCCCGATTCACAAGGTTTCGATTTGATTCCAGTTCCGATTCTGTGTCGATTTTGGGATATTTTAGTTGCAAAACCAATTTTGCTTGGATATGAAAGAGATTCTACAGTTGTACACAGGGCCGTACTGGGACTGAAAATCAGCCCGGGACTTTAAGCTGGAGAGGCCTTTTACACAAGTGCCCTTGGTGCACGAGCAGAAGGATTTTTTTTTTTGCAGTTATTTTAATTCTAATAGTGTTTTTATGGTATAAAGAGAATCAGATTACGCTGAAGACCTTCAAGAAACTTTAGGATGACACCTGCCTCCTCAGGTTGTATAAGCAAGTCACCACTGCACTGAACACAACCAGGTCATCAAAACCTAATCTCAAACACATAAGTCACAGTATACTGCTAACTACCAGCATGTCATGTGCAGTCAGTTGGAGTGATAAAATAGTTACAAATACTCACACTCATATACTCAAAAACTACAATACAGTCCCATAAAATAGAGATGTGTGTGTGTGTGTGTGTGTGTGTGTGTCCTTACTTTCTCAGCTTGGCTCCCTGGCTCAGCTTGCCCTGTGATGGACCCTGCCTCTGCTTACTGATTGTGCAGCTACATATCATATGCATGAGAAGAACATAAGTTATAAATATGACTAAGAATAAAACATTTTCTAGTTCAATCTGTGCTTCAGTCAAGTTATTATCTAGTATGTGGAACTATTGGCATTTTATCCTATATGCAAAAATCTGATTGATTGATTTGCCTAATATGATTGCCTACCCAGCCCTGCACACTGCCCCTCTACCTGTCTGTTTCCTGCTCTTCCTCTCTTCTCCTCTCTCCTCCTCCTGCTGCTCCTCCTCCTCCCCCTTTCTCCTCCTGCTCCTCCTCCTCCTCTCTCCTGCTACCTACCTCACATCACCAAATCCAAACCTGACTGAAAGTGAACTCTTTTTTCGGCGCCTTAAGTTTGAGCCAATCGGATGTCAGGAAAAACGAGTATCAGTCCAAGTTAGGAGGGGCCGCTCGTATCCCCCTCAAGACAGAAAGTATTGGTTTGGCCCGGTATTCCCGATGGCCAATCCGCCCCTGGTTGTACAGGGTTCCCTCTAATCTAACCTGCTGCATTATTAAAAGTATCAATGTTTACATTAAGAATTGACCCCGAAGTAGTTACATTAATGTAGTTTTTATTTAACATGAACACACTACAGCAGTCTACGCAATAAAGTGCAGCTGTACAGACTCTACAGTCAGGGAGTACTGAGTGACATTTCATTCAGATATCTTGAGGTCAGAGGTCAAGGGACCCGTTTTAAATTCGCCATGCCAGTTTTTTCCTCGCCAAAATGTAGCCTAACTTTGGAGCGTTTTTTAAAGTGCCCATATTATGAAAAAATCGAAAATAGCGGATAACGCTAGCATGCTACCTCGTTCTCAATAGCAAAGCACTGCTACAACACACACACAAGTTCACCATAATCTACAAAAGAACTACTTACATGTGCGCCCTCGTTTAGAAGAAGTCTCCCAGCTAATCCTGCCTTGTAACTGACTGAAGTTGGAGAAACAGGCTCTCTTCTACTGTCTATGGAGCTAGCTGACATGATCTACATCTGAGCTACTGAGCATGTGCGAGTGCAATCAAATATAGTACAGAAGAAGAAAACAGGTCTCCGCTAAAACAGAGACCAGGTGAAAAGAGGATCTGCAGCAGTGAGAGAGAGCTGTGCAGTACAACAAAAATATGGTGTTTTTTGAAAATTAAACCATGTAAACCTATTCTGGTACAACCTTAAAATACAATTATGAACCTGAAAATGAGCATAATATGGGCGCTTCAACTCCCTTCACAACAAGTTAGCATGAAAAAGTTGGTACCAATGGGTTCCTCAGCTCTTCTAGTTTCATATGACACAGGGTTAGGGTTAGACAGCAATCAACTCTGGATTTTATCAATACATATTGGATCATTCAAATGAAAATCTATTTGAATCGGAAAATCGATTTTTAAAAAACCCATCCCTACTATTATGACCAATATTGTTGACGATTAACATCTACTTTTCTCTTGGCTGTGCCCTTTTCCTTCATGTAGAACATGTTGCATTATTTATCAACATAAATCCATTTAGAAAACAAATATTGCAGCATACAATTGATCAGGAAAATGTCTTGCACACATGGTACGCCCAGCCTTTTCTTTCTCGCTGTCCTTTCAGTGGATACTTCTTCATCTTCCACTCTTCTTTCTGCTTTTACCAAAGGTCCAATCCTCTGTATTACCGCTCGCTATCTGTATTCCTCCACTAGGTCTTATTATTCACAGACACAACAAGTCATTGTGTGCACAACAACACAGCTATATGAAGTCAGAAAAGCCTGAAATCCCTCTTACTTTGTTACTGACACACAAGTGTTGGGACGTCCCGCAGTTTTCTCCCGTTAAACATCAATAACCGCATGTTCTTTCTTTGTTGGCTGTTAAAACTCAGTTTTCTTCAGTCTCTTACATAATAATTAGCCGGCTGTTAAACATGCGGAAGTATATTCTAATCACTGTTTTGATTATCGGCGCTATTTTCTCAAACAAAACATGTTGTCTGCAATAAAGCGCGGAACTCAACAGCACAACAGCTATTAACTAAATCCCGGGTGTGACCACGTTAGCCTTGTTTTAGCTTACTTTCACTGTTTAACAGCTGGTCACGCTAACCTGGAGAACAAAGTCCAAAAGACCTTCTGTACAGAGGCACCTACTGTAGTCTCACATAGCGAGACCTTCCTCCACAGCGCTGCTTCTTCAATGTGAGCATTTTCTGATTTGATATGTTTCTCTTTGTAACTTAATAGGTTTGAGGTTTTGACTGTTGTTGAGACAAAAACCAAACATTTGACGAGACTTCACCTCAGGCTTTGGGAAATGGGTTTGTCCCCTCTTCTCTGACATTTTACAAACTAAGTTGATTAATGGAGAAAATAAGCCACAGATGAATGGGTGATGATAATAATCTATTCAACATGCGAGAAGTCAAGCTAGTTTAAATTTTTTGGGAGACAAGCCATTCATATGTAGTTATTCCTCCATCACTGATCTCTCATGAGACCCCAATGCTGGGAATTGATCTTTTGAAGTGCTCCGACTTGTAAAGTGTGGAAACGCAACTCGCGCTGCCCATGCCTGCCGAGATCATCTGTCCAGGCCAGATTGATTTTTGATTTGGCTGTAGCTTTCTGAAAGGAGCAGCCTTTGCCCGGCCCGGGCCTTTTTGTTTTATTCATTAGTTCAGGCAAGACTTTTCCACACAGCAGCTGACGCTAATAGCCTTGGTCAGGCTTCTTATCTCCTGTTCCCCGGCTGATTCATAATGCCTTTAGGTGCAGGAGCTCAGCGCGCTCATTTAGGATGGCAATTATGCGAGAGTGGCAGTGATCATTCTCAGAATCCCGGCTCCGTGAGAAGGAGATAGAAGATTGCGAGTGAGTATCCGGTGTTATCAGTGATAATTCTGCATGTCTGACAGAGAAGATGGAGACTTCTGCTGCAACTAAATAGTAAGCTTGAAACTCAAAGTCCCAGCGAGAGCGAGGTGGTGGAAACCACTAAATGCACGTGTGCTCGTCTCCTCAGCGGGGAAAGTTTTCACAGCGTCTGGTGTAAATGGCTGTCGAGCCAAAGAGCAAAAGCTAGCTGTTTGGCAAGTTGCTATTAGAGCTGGGTGATATGGAGAAAATCAAATATCGTGATATTGTTGACCAAATACCTTGATATCGATATTGTAGGGTTGACTGTAGGTGCTTTTACAAAATATGAACACAAAGAGATATGTGATAAATAATCCTCACTACCGTAGATACAATGACTAGGGGGTAAAGGCAAATAATAGAACAGCTACAACAGTCTGGTAAGTTTAGAACATTACATCACTTTACTGTAATGCAGCCTTTAAAACCAGGAAAAGACAACACTTAGGCCATATTATGATATCAAAAATCTAAGACGATATCTAGTCTTATATATCACGACATTGATATAGATATATTGCCCAGCTCTAACATACTGTACATCATTTCTGTGTTTATACCAGGGGTAGATGCATAGACTGTATAAGTGAAACCAGAAAGTCACATTACAATATCCAAAAATGTAAGACGATATCCAGCCTAATATATCGATATTGATATAATATCGGACATATTGCCCAGCCCTAGTTGCAAAATTCACTTCACCAGGGGAAATGAGGCCTTCACACCCATGGCTCGGGTCCCATAAGAAGAGGAAGGATATAGGGCTAATATATACACTGGAGTTGAATGCACAGGGCTTTTATTTATTTATGAGAGGAGGAGGACCGCAGAGGAACAACAATGCTAATCCCGACGAGGAAACACAGCTCCCTTGTGTTTTGAAGTGGGCTTGTTGTCAACCGAGCAGCTGCTGACATCATGTGAATAGACTGTGGCCCGGACCACATTCGTCGCGAGCTGAGAGGCAGCGAGCAGGAGGGCAGAAAGAGCCCAGGCACACTGTCCGTACGAAGCTCTGGCTGGGCTGGAGGGGGAATGGATTTGGATGAATTTGTCTGAAGCAGTTTGGGTCTCCTTTTAGGCACCCGAGAGCAGATGAAGCAACTCTGACTAGTTTGGTAAGATAAGACGGTTTTCTGTTAACTTTTGAGTTCTCTTTGATTTCTCTTTGGAAGCATCCTTCGACCACGAGAGCTGTAATAACTGAGAGCTGTTGAGTGTCTGTTGTAGGGCTGGGCAATTTATCGATATTATATCGACATTGATATATGAGGCTAGATATCGTCTTCAATTTTGGATACATGTGTTGTCTTTTCCTGGCTTTAAAGGCTGCATTACAGTAAAGGGACGTAATGTTCTGAACTTACCAGACTGTTCTAGCTGTTCTGTTATTTGCCTTTTACCCACTTAGTCATTTTATCCACATTATTGGTGATTGATTATGTATCAAAACTGTCATTGTGTTAATATTTTGTGAGTGCACCAATAGTCTAACTCTTCAAATATCGCCGCAATATTGACATTGAGGTATTTGGCAAAAATATTGTGATATTTTGATTTTCTCCATATCGCCCAGCTTTGTTCTGTTGTGTACTGCAAGTTGATGAAGACATCTTTCATGAAGGAGCGGGATGGTTTCTAAGATTGTATTAGAGCTGAAAAGATTAATTCAGTAGAGCGACAGAAAATGAATCAGCAACTATTGCAGTAGTGGGGTTAAACACTCAAGTGATATTTCCAGCGAAAATGCTGAACATACTCTGGTCACAGCTTCGCAAATGTGAGGATTTGATGGTTTTCTCTGTCTTATATCATTGTAAATTAAATATCTTTGAGTTTTGGACCGTTGGTCAGACAAAAGGAGACATTTGAAGACCTCACCTGGGACTCTGGGAAACTGTGAAGGACATTGTTTTAACGACAAACGATCAGAGATTAATCTGCTGATTACTTTCTTGATGAATTGGTCACTCTGTCTGTAAAATGTCAGAAAATAGTGAAAAATGCCCGTTCAAAGCTCAAGGTGATGTCTTAAAAAGGTTTTTTTTTGTCTGATCAACAGTCTAAAGATATTCAGTTCATTATCATCCGTGACAAACAAAAGCATGAAATCCTCACATTTAAACAAGGTTGAAGCCAGCACATGTTTGGTTTTTCTTGCTTAAAAATAACTAAAACTAACAATTTGTTACAATTTTTTGACATAGACCAAATGATGAATCAAGAAAATAAACAACAGAAAAATAGATAATGAAAATAATCGTTAGTTGCCTACTTTGTGATTTTTCTCAATTCTTTCACATCAAACTTGCATCCTTATTTCCATCAAAATTCATGTGTATATTCAGTTTTTTTTTTTTTTAAATAGCTGATAGACTCCTGTCCCATTGCCAGTAGATGAGTGTGCCTGTCTTTTTTTCCTGTTGTGTCACATTCAGCGTCACCAATATATTGCACAAAACTGCAAACTCTGCTGTACACTTGATATCTAAGCTAATACACTTAAACTGTCCTCTACTTCCGACCAATCGCTCAGCATTCATTGCCATTCTCTCAATCGCTACGCTAGTCCTACAACATAGGGTTAGTAAACCGTAGATAGCAGACTTCTTTTTTTATATCTGTTACTTATTCAGTCTCTCTATCAAACTCGGTGCCGACTAATTTGATGTTCCAGCGCAGCTTGGGTGGAGACAGACGGAATTTGTGGCCGAGATGACAAAAGTAACCAACTGAAGCAACGCACGTCACAGCATCGCGCCGGAAAAGGGAAATTAGCATATGGACCTCATGGATGTATTATAAGCAAGGGGGTAAAGTGAGAATCCGGGAAAGCCCCGGTAATTCCTATGAAAGTTGCTCAGTGGCGCATCCGGCAAAATATTTTCTAAGCTTTCAGGTTTATTTCTGTGATATGCGGCCCACTGAATATGCGCTGTAGTGTTTCTCATGCATGCCTGTGGGCAGTGTTGGGAAAGTCCACTTTCTACATGAACTAGTTCAGTTCATAGTTCATACTTCAACATTTTGAACTAAGTTCACAGTTCCAAAAATGAACCTAGTTCATAGTTCTTTTTTTAGCTATTATTTTTCAAAATTATTGCCACAGCCCATATAGAACCACAGACAGCAATTATTTTATCAGTTTTAACACTGAAACTATGCGTCAGACAGTGGGTTCTTATGGCTAGGGGGAAAGGAGTATTAAAGGCTGTCAGTTAATTAATCAGGGTTAAAAAAAGGGAAAAAAAAGCCCAATGGAAAAGTTGAGTTGCTTCGAGAAGCGTGGAGGCTTTTTGTCTCGTCAATAAATGCAGCAGAATTAGTTAACAGACTTGTAGACGGCCCTAATGGGCGTCCAAATCAGCAAAGAAGCCAGTCTTTGTGTTATTGCAGATAATGTGAGTTTATTACACACATATCGGGCTTAAAAGGCTCCTGCGGAATAGCAGTGAGCCTGCCTCTCTAATGGGCCCAGTGTAAGTGGCTCTGCTGACTCATATTCCCCCTGTAATCTCAGAGGTTTTTGTTCCTAATATCTACATGCCAAAACCTCTCCCATTACATGTCACCTCGCCCAGTGTGGCCACTGTTCATGTTCAGACCTGTCGTGGACGCGCACTGTGGATGTACACCTGTTGTGCAGCTTTGCTTTCGTTCACAATGAGGTGTTTTTGTGTGTCCGTATGACAACTCCGAATAGAGGAGTTGCCAGAATTTGAACAAGTTCCTGAAATAATTTTGTAGAGATAATCCCCAGATTGGAAACGCTCCACGCATACAGTGCAGGGCAGGAAGGCGGAGAGGGGGGAAAGCTCACGAGCGGAGCTGCAGCCATTTCCCTTTTGAGGATTGAGTTGTTATTGTCCCGAGTGAAAATACACACCTGTGACATTTGCCTTGTGCTAGTGTTTCCAGCTGCAGCTGTGTCGAGTTTCCCTCTGTATACACACACCGTGGCCTTTTCACATAAAGAGTCCCTTCTTATTTAACTAGGACACGCACTTAAAGGAGAGCTGTAACCCTGATTTTCCACCGGGGCGCGTCTGTGCCGCGTTCCGGTTTTTGTTCCGTCCACCGCCGCGCGCTGTACCACACCGGGAGCGTCTCGGAAGCGGAGCGTCCTGCTGCCCGACTCGCAGATTTAGTTGTCTCTACAAGTGCTTGACAGAACAGTCAGGTGTTTATTAAGCTAGTTTCTACTTTCCACTCCAAGCACTCCTGCAGTTAAACTCCATGCCTTCTTTTTTCTGGCGTTGTCTTTATTAAAAAAGATCTGTGATGTCGTATTATGTTTTTCCACCTCCAAGATGAATCTCTCGTCGTCCGTGGCGTTGTAAAGGAGACCTATACGATATGGGGGGGGCTTTTGGTTAATTGAGTGGATACTCTCACCGTTTCACTTCCTGCCCGGTGGTACGAACGCCCCGCGGCTGGCGTGAAAATAGACCTGGCACGTATCTTTAGCTGAGCGCAGAGCCGCTTCACACACTCTTGTGGGACGCGCCGTGGCTCGGCTGGTGGAAGAGCAAACGTTGACTTGAATGGCTGCGATTGCTCGCGGGGGTTCGTGAAGCCTACAGAACGCAGCGCAGACGCACCCGGTGGAAAATAGGGGTAAGTCATCATTTCTGGAATGTGGTGTAAGGACGATGTGGAGATTTCAGGAAGAAAGCTGTGAATGATGCAAGGCTGGCGTCATATCCGTGTAATCGGTCAAATACATTACGCATACAATATGCCTTTAAGAGGACGTATGTGTATCTCTAGGGCTGGGTATCGTTCAAAACTTTTCGATACTGGTACCGATTTCCAAAACCGTGACTTCGATGCCTGTTCCTAAATTATACTTTTTTCGATACCAATTTTATAAAATCCATTTTAACAAAAAGAAATTACATTACACATCACCACACAAATCTTTTTATTTATGTTTCAGCACATACTACGTGAGCACCGTCTCTGTGTAACGTAGAGTTTTTCCTGCGTGTCTCTACGATATGTAATCAGACAGCCAATCAGCAGCATTATTCGATCTTGGTAGAAGCATGCTGCATGCTTATTGGTTCACTGACGCTGATGAGATTTACCCCTTGGGTATTGAAATTGGGTATTGAATGACGAGGCATTTTTTGATACTCGATACTGCAACTCCTGTAATTCGGTCGTTGCCTAAAAAGTGTTGAATTTGGTACCCAGCCCTATGCATGTCATCCATTTAAGAATGTAGGGTTAAAGTGGCAGCAAATTAGAGAATCCAATAATCATTTGAGTTATTTATCAAGCAAAAATACAAAACATTTGCGGGCTCCAACTTCTCAAATGTGATGATTGTTGCTGTTGTCTGTTTTAGACCATTGTGAAATGAATACATTCTGAAGTTTGGGATTGTTTGTTGGACAAAACAAGGCATTTTATCGTATAGACTAAACAATGTGTCGACATTAGATCAATAAAAGAGTATAATCGCTTGTTGCAACCCTAGATTGGAGTGCATGATTATACTCCATAAACGAGAGCTGCAGTTAGTTCCGTCAAACAGAAGGCTGTCAGTGTCTTATACAGACCCTACACAGCCTTCAGGTCACTTTACATGCTCATTTGCATTATACAAATCGCAGCAGGGGAACATCAAAAACACCCTGTGCTGCTTCAGTCCGTCAGCCAGCGCTACAAAATAAGTTCATCATCGCGGTGTGCTTTTTTTAAAATGCGGCGCCATTAAACTGCCTCTACCAGCTGAGACCAGCCAGACGAGCAGGAGGCAGAACATCATCATCATCATCATCATCATCATCATCATCATCATCATCATCATCATCCCTCCATGGAAACCTGCTAATGATCTCAGGGTAGGGTTTGATCCACATGTGCAGGCAAGCCGACTAATTAAACCAACAACTGGCAATTAGACGGAGCTGCCATAAGCCACGTAACCATTGGGCCAGTGGAGTAGAAAAAGACAAACACAACACAGACGAGCTAATTGCTGCACACATCGATGCACAGACTATAGAGTATTTCAGTCAATGTAGGAAATGCATTGACTGGTAGTAAGGCTAAATGTTGTTTTTTTTTATAGTAGGGCTGTCAATCGATTAACATATTTAATCTTGATTAATCGCATGATTGTCCATAGTTAACTCACGATTAATCGGAAATTGATCACACAATTTTGTATCTGTTGTAAGTAAATGTACTTTAAAAGGGATGTTTTTCAAGCTCAGGTTTTCAATTCTCTTATCAACATAGGAGAGGACAAATGTCCTTGCTATATGCAAATGTTTATTGGTCATCGTTTTGGATTGTTGCAGTAATAATACTGTCTAGCATATTCTCCAGAATGACCTCAAAGGTACTGTATGCTCCAAAAATCTGCTGAAAGCATAACATGGCAAACGCAAGCCCATCAAGCAACAACAGATGGGCATACTCACCTGAATGTAACATTTACTTGGTAGTGTCCCACCTTACACTTGTACTTCTTACTTCTTTGTACTTCTTACGTCTCCGTTGCAAACAATCGAGCGTGGCCTGCCTTTTGGCCCAGCACAACTGTGCTCACAATCAAAAGCAAACTCCAAACCCTAAGCTCCTGGACACCACAACGGTGGCTCTGCAAAATAGTCTCGGGAGGGAACTTGTTTAGGTGGAAAATTTGCTCCCCACAAAAGAAACTGCCACATACAATGTTAAATGAAGTTAACTGTTCACACAATATAGTAACGTGAGATATTTAAATTAGCTGGATACATGGTTAAACCTCATTTGTTCTTACATGGTATCGCTGTGTGTATCTCTGTATCAGCACCAGGAGATCCAGCTACGAAGACAGCAGTCTACCGTCCATCAATGCGCTCATCCAGGCAGACGTACGGTCCACAGCAATCCCACCAATCGGTCCCAAAACCTCCCGGTTAGAGAGGAAATGTCGTAAACATATTCTATGTAAATCTTTACAATCATTCCCCGAAAAAAACCAAGCAGGCCGGCCTTGTTGCACCATCCAAATTTGCTTTAAAACGTACCATTTTCATAGTGAAGATTGCTAGTTTGAGTTTTGCATGGCGAGGGACATCCGGCAATTGTCCTGGAAGTGAACTGCCGTCGATCCAGACTACAACAACCTAAATATGTGGTTATGAATATCTTTTCATATCTTCTTCCAATACCGCGCAGACCACAAACGCTGGCCCGGACCAAAGTTTAATCATCACAATCGCGAAATTGGTCACAGAAATCGCAATTGGATATTTTCCCTTAAATTGTTCAGCAGTGAATTAGTCAGTAAAAGCCTCAGATGTTGGAACTAAAGGTTGAGGAGAAAAGCTAGTACTGTAGGTGTAACTATGAACCGGTGAGGCGCTGGCCTCCCACGGTGATTTGCCTCGCCGATGACTGTACTTTCTATCTAGATGAGAATCTATCAGAGGCTCACAGCACCGTCTGCCGTCGGTATAACAGAGTGGCTCTTGTGTTTTAGTAGATGCACTCAGGGAAATGCCAGCGGCCCAGAGCTCAGTGACATTTCCTGAGGTACCGCTCTTACCTACGGGGGCTTAAAGTTCGGCCTTGTCTGCAAATTTCACATTCCCAGCGTCGCCTACGTCTGTGTGTGGCTCCTAACTCCTCCGGGATTGACCCTGGGTTTGCTTCCTGTTTGGCATGGCGCTCGTACACAGAAAACAATCGTGGGACCTTTTTTTTTTTTTGTTGAATGATACTGAAAGAATGTGAGCCAAAGCGTTTGGGAACAGACTGACCCTGGGTCAGCGTGTCAGGACTGTGTCTGCCAGCTTGTTTGTATTCCTCTCTCTCATTCTTTCTCTTGTTTCCCTTTCGAGACTTCCAACCCCACTCGTGTTTCTTAAAGATCGGTAGCTTAAGCCGCTCAGCTGTTCCGTCGTGTTACACGCTTTATGGGGGTGTGTGCAGCCTGTAATGTAGTCCGTTATGGTGCAGTGATGTCTGATGATCTATGTGTGCTGGATGTTCCGCGGTGGTGGAATGTAGCTAAGTACATTTACTCAATACTGTAGTCGAATTCGAGGTACTTGTACTTTACTTGAGTCTTTTCTTTTCAGGCCACTTTGTACTTCTACTCCGCTACATTTCAGGGCGAAGTATTGTACTTTTTACTCCACTACATTCATCTGACAGCTTTTGTTACTTTACAATGTACATACAATTATATATTTTATCATAAAATACAATGTTTAGCTGATTAAACACTACATTGATTGATGGAACTGTTTTGATGACTGTTTTAGGATTTTTCTGCATTGAGTACTTTTACTTTTAATACTTTCAAGTACATTTTCCTGATGATACTTACATACTTTTACTTAGGTAACATTGTTTGGCATTCTGTGGACAGCAACTGAAGAATTTAATTGTACAGGGAAACATGTATAGGACAATACAACTTTGAAATTCAATTTCAATGCAGGACTTTTACTTGTATTGAGTATTTTTTTTTACGGTGTGGCATTGGTATTTTTACTTGAGTGAAGGATCTGATTACTTCTTCCACCACTGTTGTTCGGGGACTGAAGCTGTAGCAGAGGGACATCTGTCTACGGTGTCTCTAGTTTTCTTTCTCCTTTTTGTTTGCATCAGAGGATGACTTCCTACTACTTTTTTTTTTTTTTTTTTTTTATCTTTTCTATTCTTTCTTTTCTGGAGCAGTCTTATTCTGTGTCTTCTTCTCTCTGAGGACTTACCAGCTGTATAGTGTTTTAGTGGTTGGCAGGATCCATGACCTAGTTAAATATGGACTGAGAACAGGAAACCGAAAAGGAATGAATGGCTAATGGGAGCTTATTTAGCTGGGGCCGCGCCTCTGCTTGTCCCTTTGAACGGTTTCAAAGCTCTTTTGCTCTCTCCATATTGATCAGGGCTCTTTACAGCCCCTGTCTCCTTTTTTATCTTAATCCTTGCTGTGTCAATACCTTTAGGACAGACAAATTGACAACCGGTATAGAGTAGAGATGGTTCAATACCATTTTTTTGCTTAACGATTCCGATACCTGAACTTGTGTGGCATACATTGTATTATGTTTTAACAGCTGAGTACTACTAACCCTGTATGATATACTGTATGGATGTGATATGATTGCTATCATTGTCGTACGGCCTGGTTCAGGTTAAACTCTTTGTGAAACGTGAACAAACCCAGTTTGACAGCCAGTCATAATGGAAAAAGAACATAAATCAACTACTTTTAAAGTAGATTTTCTTCGGGGCTAAATTACGTGGTATCCGATCACGTGTAAACTCCAGTACTTTTCGATACCGATACCAGCATTTTAGTTAGTATGGGAGGCTTTTCCGATACTGGTATTGGTACCGGAACATCTCTATACGAGAGCCGTGATAGATTGGGTCTGACTTTTTTAGTTTTCCCTGATGTATTCAGGACAACCTATTATCAGGTCTGTCTGTAGTGCCATCAATCACTGTGCAGAAATAGGAATTATTAACACCTTCATTCTTGTTTATATTCATACTCTCCCAGCTGCTGTCGGCCTTTCAGGTGGTGGAAATGCATCTGAAGGGGCCCCTTTCTCTCACTCTGCATTGTTCATCCCTAGTTTCCTCCTAAAGGAAACTGTGTGATAGTCTTTAGCCTGTATTCCTGCTTGTCACAGTGGAAACGGTAGAAATTCACATCACACAGTGATGCGTCCTCCCACGGCTCCCGCAGACCGCTGAAGGGAGACGGACAGCAGCGTGATTTATCTGCTTCTCGCAACACCTCCGCAGCCGTCTGACATCTCTCCTCCCCCCCCGCCCCTCCCTCCCTCTTGACAGGTGTAATGAGAGCGCTGGTCATGGACAGATGATGGACGTGGAGACGTCGTACTCAGACTTCATCAACTGTGATCGCACAGGCCGCAGGAACGCAGTGCCCGACATCGCCGGGAAGGGAGAGGCAGCGGCCAGCACCAGTGAACTCACCAAAGACCTGGCAGAGATGGACCTGAAGGCTGCAGGTCAGTAAACCCACGGCCGGGTACGCGGGTAACGCAGCGGGAAAGCATTTGAGCGTGCCGTACACTAGAGCTCTAACAATTCCAAATGTTGCTGTACAATCAGTTGTCTCAGAAATAATTGCGATTAACGATATAATTGTCTCCTACAGTCACATTTTAAAAATATTTATTTATGCAGGGCTCATCAATAAGGGTTGGCCCGGGTCAAGTAAAAGGCCACGTCGGGCAAGTAAATCTAACAACCTACTTGCCCCGTTCGGGCATCATCGTATCAGAAATGATGATATGGTTCTCTTGTTTTACCTGTTTTTTCTGTTATCTTCAAACTTTTTTTTTTGACGTTTTTCCTCGGAAGAAAAAAAACCTCAGCGTTGAATCCTGTTATGTATTTATTTTTTAAACAAATTATACAGTTTTGAATGAATCCCAGGATCTTTTGGTTATAGCACTGCCCATGTGACCCAGATGATGTAATAACACAAGAACACAGCCTATGAAGTAAACGTCTCTTTATTATCATAAAACGTGTTTCTTAAATGAACATAAAATTGACAATTACCATCAACAGTCATACCCCTTATGACCTTAGCTAATGGTAGCAATTTTTTGCGGTTAAACAAATACACGGTGATTACGTAAAAGAAATGTGATTAGACAATTATGTAATATTTGTAACAGGCCTACCGTACACTTAAGACCTGGGATATTATAGAGATATTATATTTTTTTACTGGTCCGTAGTGCTAGGTTAGTTTTAATTTTGCCCTTTAGATTATTAGTCTAATGCAAGTCAGACGGTTTCAAAATCGTTGACCTGTATAATACGGAACTTTTCCCCATTTAAATGTCAAGAAACGAGTACCTATTTTATATATTTTGTTGAGTTGTTTACTTGCACAGTCCTAAATGTTTCCAACAACTTTTAAACCCGGAGAAATCTATAATTTTATTCAAGGTAATGGTCCATTACAATTGGCCGCCTGTGAATTGCGTCATATCGCCTTTGTGCATGCATGCGCGTTGCATATATGAACTTTTTTTTATCCCATTTAAGATAAATTTTTACGATACACTTTTTGGATCTTGGTCGTTTTTAATGATTTATTTTAACCTGCTGAAGGATTTTAGTCTGGATCTTAAGTGATCAGAGAAACAAGCTGAGCAAACAGCCAATCCTGGACAGAAATGATCCCCCCACCAATCCATTGGGCTAGAGTGCTGTCAATCTGACAGCTGTGATTTCCATTGGATAAGAGTACTGTCACTTGGCTGCCTGTTCTGCCAGTCTTCCCAGCCCTTGTCACATGACCAATTCATGTTTCAATGACGACTATCCAAAATTCTGATACCATGGAACCAGCACAGGAATTATTTTTTTTTAATATGGCAGACTGAGCCTATACAATATTTGTATTGTATTCGGATATAGATTTTTTTCAAAATTTAAACTAGTGAAATTAATAATGAATGTTTTATTTAGCAAAATGACATTGTGTTGTTCTATCCTATCCAATATTTCCTATATTTCTAAGCAGATTTTCAATGATGTATTCTGACAAAATGCCCCCCACCCCCCTGAGCCCCCACTGACTGATTATTGGTCCCCCCCTGTGCCACCCTACTTCAAAAATCCTGGAATCGCCCATGTTCCTTGACGTCCTGTGTCCACCGAACAGCATCAGAGAAAGGCTGATTCTCTCGTCCTAGTCATCTTTTGTTTCTCAATGCATCTAAATATCTAAACTCAGCCGGGTGCTACTGCTCAGCTTGTGCTCTCTGTGAGACTCTGCTGTGTCAAGTTGTGAGGAGTCTGAATGACCCAGATGTGTCCCCGTCTGACCATTGTGTGCTGCATTGTTGTTTTTCGCTGACATTTCTTTACAGTCACAAAGACAAGTTTCCCATGACATTACACCCAATCTGATGTCTATAAATCAAACTGCTAACGCTGGTCTGGTGGGAAGCAATAATCTCATATCATGCTTGGCACTGTGTTGCTACAGGAAGTTGTAGTTCCTTCCTCATTCTTATTTTTGATTTCTGGGAGCCTGAAAGCAGATGTATTTCCTACTGTTGGCAATGCCAAACCACTTTTGAGCTTTATAATAGACACACATCTTTGACTGATATTTCCCCTCCCCTCCTCCCCCCTCCCCCCCACATATTGTTTCCTCCAGAAGGAGACCCGGGGGCCTCCCCAGCTCCTGAGGCAGAGGGCTCCACCAGCCAAGATGCCCAGGGAGGCGGAGGCCCATCCTAAACTCAAAAAGCCAGAGGCCGAATGGGGAGGGGGTGACGGGAAGGAGTGCAAAGTAGAGAGGAAGCAAGTGAAAGTGGTGAGACATGGAGAAAGGAAAGAGGGAGCGTATATCGGTTGTCCTATCTGGACACGAGGACACCTTCGCTCACTGCCAGCCTGTTTTGGAGCTTCAGCGGCCCAAATGTACGCCTTCTCTTTGGATCCGATTGTAACACACATAGCAGAACGGAACAGAGTAGAACTGACAGCCTAAGATGCTGCTCTCTTGCTTCATTCTCTGTTGGACATTTAGATTCCCGACGAGACAAAGAAAGCACAGAAAACCTTGCATTTACGTCTGGTGAAGATGGACTGAGCTGAATTCATTTCTAACACTCGAAACATTTGTTCCAACCTGAATATGGAACTGTGTCACAGAGGTCGTAGTCATAATCATCCGTTTGTCAGTTTTTTTTTTCTTTCTATGTACGCGTGTGTGTTTGTGACTCTCTTGTCCTTTTGTCTTTTTTTTTTTTTTTATTCTTTTTTTTTTTTAGTAACAAAACATAGTCGCCATTATACTGTCGTGTACGGACTTCATATTTATTGCTTAATGTTCGGTGATAACTTTGTGATAGCAATTTTCTTTGTGTAATAAAAAAAAACTGTATGAATTCCTGTCACTGTTTTTGTGTTTTATGCTTGCGAGTGTAATTCGCTTTTCGCACGGGGCGATTTGCAGGTTTCTGTCGAACGCTGCGGGTCCAGGAGCTGCAGAGTCAAACGGGATTAATGGGTTCAGTTCGCGGAGTCCTTCCAGAGCCATAAATATTATTGAATGCAGCTTTTTGTGTACATTAGCTTGGCTGCAGGAAGCCAGTGTTTACATTTCCACCTTGCATGGTGCCAATGTTGCTATATATATATATACATACATACATACATACATACATATATATATATATATATATATATATATATATATATATATATATATATATATATATATAATATATATATATATATATATATATATATAAAGAAACCGAGCATGACAGAGCAGTTTATCTGTAAGGCTGTGATTCTTTTCATGTCTTAGTGTCAGGCTTGAGCTAATTCCCTCTTTAATAGTAATTACTCGAGAAGCTGTGTGCTAAAGTGACTTTATATTATAATGAGGATACATACCATACATACATACATACATACACACATACATACATACATACATACAAGGACTGGGTTAGAAAAGATATTTGAAATCACTCTAGATTATCGGCTGCAGATACATTTTATAATAGCTTTTATTATGGTCAAAATATGCTCTTATAAGTCATAAATGTGGCTGTTACAAATGGAATTTTTTTTTTATTAAGTGAAATGAAAAAACATTTAAAATAAATATATACAGTACAGGCCAAAAGTTTGGACACACCTTCTCATTCAATGCGTTTCCTTTATTTTCATGACTATTTACATTGTAGATTCTCACTGAAGGCATCAAAACTATGAATGAACACATATGGAATTATGTACTTAACAAAAAAGTGTGAAATAACTGAAAACATGTCTTATATTTTAGATTCTTCAAAGTAGTCACCCTTTGCTTTTTTATTAATAAGGGAAAAACTTCCACTAATTAACCCTGACAAGGCACACCTGTGAAGTGAAAACCATTTCAGGTGACTACCTCATGAAGCTCATTGAGAGAACACCAAGGGTTTGCAGAGTTATCAAAAAAAGCAAAGGGTGGCTACTTTGAGGAATCTAAAATATAAGACATGTTTTCAGTTATTTCACACTATTTTGTTAAGTACATAATTCCATATGTGTTCATTCATAGTTTTGATGCCTTCAGTGAGAATCTACAATGTAAATAGTCATGAAAATAAAGAAACACATTGAATGAGAAGGTGTGTCCAAACTTTTGGCCTGTACTGTACGTCAAAAGCCTTTGGAGTAATTATGAAATGCAAAAACCACATTCAATCATCTGTGGTTTGTCCATGTATAGGTGACCGTGGTGTGCCCCCTAGTGCTCAAATATAATACTACACTTTTGGTATTGCGCTGTTATACCGGTTTCCCGTTTGGAGGGCAACACGCACACACATTTCTGACACTGGGTTCCCTTACTCTCCCTTAAAACAAACAATGGTAAACCATATATCCCCCCTCCACCCCCCCATGCTTTCACCCAAAGATGAATGACAAATAACCTCCCCTATCCTCCCCTTACATGCTGACAAAGTAAACCCTGATTCTCTTCATGACACCATGATGTAAACACAAGATGAAAACATGTCCAGAGCGTGGTCATATAAACAAAATCTGCTTCATAAACACAAGACACTTGCGTGCCCACATTTGTTGCAGCGTTCAGAGCACCGTGACATCCTCTGGATGCTGTACACTAAAGTATTACAAAAGGTATCTTAGATGGAATACTCATAAAACACAAGCTGGTAATGTACAGAATATGTGAGGTGAAGGCAGCAGCTATATGGCAAACAGCGTATCTGATATGTTATCCTGCAGGTTTTATGTCTGGTTAGGAAAAAGACATTCCATTGTGTCAGGTTGGGGAGATTGAGTGTTCAGAGCGATTTTGTCCCTGGGTTAGGTCCCATTTCCTCCTTAGACTTCCTTCTTCGTTCACTTTAAAAGGCAGTGCTGCATACCATCCCATACGCCTCATACAGTCTGTTGACAAGCTCTTTCTTCTCCTTCTCGGGCAGGAAGCACGACTTTGCAGAATTGATGTTCTATAAGACACAAGAAGTCAATACGAGGTCACTTTTAAAGGTCCCATGTCATGCTCATTTTCAGGTTCATGCTTACTATTTGGGGGTTCTACTAGAACATGTGTACATGCTTTAATGGTCAAAAGACACATTTTCCTCCCTGTCTGAATATACCTGTATCCCCACTCTTGTCTAAAATGCTCCGTTTTAGCACCTGTCTCTTTAAGCCCCCCTCCCTAAAATAAAATTAAAAAAAAAAGAAGCCCGTTCTGTTTTGATTGGTCAGCATTTCTGGGTCTTCTGCATCTGCACTCTCTGAGTCTCTGCACTGTCATTGCAGCCGGGGAATGACTGTCACGGCACTTTCTACCTATATATAGTATAGTTGTGACATCACAACCGTACACAAGTCCTGACGGCTTGTTTAAAGACACAGTTTCTGAATACAGGCTGTGCGTATTTCTCTGTGGATTGAGCATTTTGATAATTTCACTGTGTTTATATGAGCATGTGAACCTGCTTTTATAATAAAATTAAAAAAAAGACATGGAAATCTCACTTTTTACAATATGGGGCCTTTAGGGAACAGTTCAGCAATTTGGGAAATGCTCTTATTTCCTTCTTGCCGAGAGTTAGATTAGAAGATTGATACCACGTTTGTACCAGCTTAGCTTAGCTGAGCCAGTCCAACCTTTAAACTTTTAGTACAAAGGTAACAAAGATCTTCCCAAGGGAGGTGTTCAGTGCATGTACGGACAACAATTCTTTAACAATGAATCTTTGAACTGAACTGAATCCCTGTGGTCACTGACAGAATTAGTCAGTGGTGACTGAGTGTTGTTGTCAGCTCAGCTATGAATCACAGTAGGTTACTCCCTCGTTTAAAAGCTCATTAAAAGACTGTAAATCCACCGAAACAATCACAATGTGATAACTGTTACAAATAGGCCGCTGGGCTATTAACCCTGTAAACAGAGCTTGTATAGGCTAGTTTTGGACTGAACTGAAGCAGACAGCGACAGACTGAACATAGTATTGAACTGAAGAAAGTCAGAAACAGCCGATTTGATCGCATGTCTTACAGAAAGAAACAACCGTGACAACAAACCTTTGAAGCTCAACTGAATGAAACGATTCAAATCAGCAAAGTGATAACGTCATTTATGCATTATTATGGAACCAACTGCAGTTCTAGGCAAGACCCAGCCTTCAATAGCATTCGTGCGCTACGAGTGGCCAGGCGTCCATGCTCTCTCAAGGTAACCGAACCCGATATGTTGAGGCCAATCGGCTATCCTAACCTTAACAAGTTGATCGGACTGCTTGGTAGGGCAGGTCTTGCCTAGAACTGCAGTGGGATCCATAATAACACGTAATGCTCAGTCCATACCAGACCTTTGTAATCACTTCACAAATTGTTAACTCTTTACATTTCTGTGAGTGATTTTTATGTATGTGAGATATATGTGTTTGTTGTATTATGGTTGTCTAAGCTACTGGATGCATAAACTTTCCCTCGGGATGAATAAAGTATCTATCTATCTATCTATCTATCTTATCTATCTATCTATCTATCTATCTATCTATCTATCTATCTATCTATTCTATCTATCTAATTAATTAATTAATTTACCCCTACAGCAGGAGCTTAGCTTAGCTTTGCATAAATACTGGAACCAGGAATAAACAGTTAGCCACCGCTGGTTGCATGGCAACTTCACAGCGCTGACAAGACTCCAAAAAGTAATGGCTCCTCGACAGGAAATAGTTTTTACACTTACAAACCATCGAGTGGTAACTAGTGATCTTTAGAGGTGCCAGTGGGCAGATTTTGTTACATTCGGACCGAGACAGGCCCGCTGTTACCTCCTTCAATATCGATCTTCCTACCTTCTCTTAATGATCAATCCATATGCAAACCTGATGGGGCCTGGATGCAAAGCACAATTCTTCACACCTTGTTTAAAATACATTACGAATATTAATGATCAAAAGGATCTGAGGCTTTGGCGCACTTCTTTTACGCCGGCTTTTGTCCCTGCTTTAATTAGCGACTGAGAAAGGCATTGCCATGCACGGGGCATGATCGCCCCATGCTATCATCTCCAACCATGTTCAGATGCCTTCATCCTGTGAACCACTGCTGTAATTATTCATGCATTTGATCTCACCAGTCGTTTGAATTCCTCCTCGGTGAATCCCATGTATTTCTGCGCGGTGTTGTAGTCGAGGTCCAGGGTGGAGTTGAAGATCAGAGGGTCGTCTGTATTCAGGGAGTAGTTCGCCTTGTCCTTCCGGAACCTGAACAAAGGACGCGATGAAAATCCAAACCAAAAACTCGATTTAAGCCCCCGATTCTACTTTAATGCAGGTTCATTACCAGACTGTCATGTAAATAAAAACGCAGCTCACGTGATGACAGGATGCTTGGTGAAGTCTGGGTCGCAGGCACCTGTCAGCTTACTGGAAACAGGACACATCTGCAAGCAGAACAGCACAGGCAGCACTGAGAAACCTCATTACTGCCATCTTTCTTCTTCCAGGTGTGATACCAGATGCTCCACTAGAGGTCAGCGTATCACTCTGTTCCTACTGGTAGATACTGTAATAATACATTCTACTATCTTTCTATCATTTCCTGATAAAACAATCCCACTCTGTAATGATCAAAATGATAAGTATGTTGATGAACCGGGCAGACTGTGTTTCATAGGTTGGCAGGCGCATTTTTTGCAGAGATTAATAATCTTGTCTGTGATGCAGCATTTTGATGACAACGGTGATCGTTCTGGATAGTTCCTCACCTCAAAGTGCATGTTCTGAGCCAGCAGTTTTTTGTACAGAACTTGGTCTTCCAATGTATTGTAACCGTGGCCGACCCGTTCAGCTTTCAGCACTTCCACGGCCTAAAAGTATCAAGACAAAAAGGTCACGAGGCAAAATGTTATAAAGCATAAAAGAAATCCCTCTGTGTTGTGCGTGTCTGCAGAATGTGCGGGCTATTTCTAGACTTGCGACTCGCTGAACTGTCACTTTGACGGATGACTTCCTCGGAGAGCGGCCACCTTTTTATGGAAGTGAGACATTCTTACACTAAAGTGGTTGAGACCGTTGACTGTAAACAGTTTATGGTTGAGACACAGCAGCTGAGATGGACACAAACGGTAGAAAAATAATAATGCATCTATACTAGGGGTGTGAATCTTCACTGGTCCCATGATCTGATTACGATTATTCTGTCAACGATTCGAATCGATAGGTCTGGGTTAAAATAATCGATTGTTTGAGTGATCAGATATCGAATAAAAAGTGCTCATATTATGCTTTTAGGCTTTTTCCCTTTCCTTTATTGTGTTATATATCTTTTTTGTGCATGTTATAGGTTTACAAAGTGAAAAAGCCCAAAGTCCACCCCAAAGGGACTTACCATCTCCAACAGAAAACACTGTTCATAAACTGCTCCAAACAGCTCTACTGTAGTCCAGCCTTTACTTCAGAGACAAACATGGTCACTTTGTAACACACGTTATAATGCTCGCCTAGCTGCTAGCATGGCACGCCCTCATACTCTGCTTCTGACTGGCTAGTAGTCCTTACCTAGCTACTGCGCATGTGCGACTCCCAACAAAGATGGAACAGAAGTGAGATGCCTCACTCGGTAGCTAAAACAGAGAGCTCAACACACAGGGTGAAAAGAGGAGCTGCAGCAATGTGCAGTAAAACAAAAATATATATATTTTTTTTTTAATTAAACCACGTAAACTTATTCTGGTACAACCTCTAAATACAATTATGAACCTGTAAATGAGAATAATATGAGCTACTTTAATATATGCCTATTTCACCATGGATTTGGTGAATTGAACCCCCTTTTTGAGGGTCAATTCTTAATGTGAACATTAACCTGGTGCATTATAAAAAAATAAAAATATTTGAGGGTTGATTCTTGCTTGTACAACTTACAGCAGATGTTCTCTGAGAATCTCTTTTATATCCAAGCTAAATTGGTATTGTTACTGAAAAATCCTTAACCTAATTGATCTAAATGGGAAATGTAATCGAATCGGGATGTTGGGAATCGGAATCAAATCGTTTCAAGCAATCATTGGTTAACCCAGCCCTACACCCGTATACTGTATGTACAGTACAGGCCAAAAGTTTGGACACACCTTCTCATTCAATGCGTTTCCTTTTTATTTTCATGACTATTTACATTGTAGATTCTCACTGAAGGCATCAAAACTATGAATGAACACATATGGAATTATGTACTTAACAAAAAAGTGTGAAACAACTGAAAACATGTCTTATATTTTAGATTCCTCAAAGTAGCCACCCTTTGCTTTTTTTATTAATAAGGGAAAAACTTCAACTAATTAACCCTGACAAAGCACACCTGTGAAGTGAAAACCATTTCAGGTGACTACCTCATGAAGCTCACTGAGAGAACACCAAGGGTTTGCAGAGTTATCAAAAAAAGCAAAGAGTGGCTACTTTGAGGAATCTAAAATATAAGACATGTTTTAAGTTATTTCACACTTTTTTGTTAAGTACATAATTCCATATGTGTTCAGTCATAGTTTTGATGCCTTCAGTGAGAATCTACAATGTAAATAGACATGAAAATAAAAAGGAAACGCATTGAATGAGAAGGTGTGTCCAAACCTTTGGCCTGTAGTGTAGGTGCTTGTGTGCTCCTTTGTGCATTTGTTGTCTAGTTCACTGGAATCTCCCACACAGACTTGAACCTTCAACTGGCCAACGTCTTGTTTCTGTTGGCTCTCTGCCTGTAATAACAGTTTACTGATTTCTGTTGTCAGTGCGTGACTTCATTGTTTAGTTGGATTGCTGTAGCAAATAAGCCCTCACATAACAGCCCCGTGCCGAAATGTCTGGTGTTATTGTTGAACGGCTTACCTCCTTCACTGAAGACGACCGGCCCACCTCTCCTGCGTGAACGGTCCTGTGGATCCCACAGCGCACTGCTTCCTGTCAACAACATCGATCAGGAAACCCGTCAGCAAACAAACAACACAGCCCAACATCTGGCTTTCACATCTGCGATACTGCAGCACCTAGTGAGGCCCCGCTTATCATTTCGACAGGGTGTGTGTGCACACCAGCTTTGTTTGCTTTGGTACTTGGAGCTCCACTTAAAGGTACAGTAAGTGTTAATCCAATACACTTTTTGTCAAATTCAGTGAATATCTCCTCCAGGCCACCCAGCTCTCTATATTTTCTGTGTGCGTTAAAAAAACAAACGGTGTAAATACACAGCTCTGGCTGGGGGGGCAAGCATTTGAATGTGCTGGGTGGGGGGGTGGGGGGAGGGGGTTGTATTTGTTTGGCAGTTAAGTTCAAAGATCAACAATCTTTGCGCAGAATCACTTACCGCACCTTTTTAAATAAAGAATGAAATGGATATTTTCCTCCTAGAGGGCACGCCTCTGGTTTGATCAACTTGTTTTCATCTTGGCATTCTTAACCTTGGACACACCAAGCGTGGGCTGCTTAATCTGCAGGTATATCGAGATCACGTAATTATGACGATAACCCTGAATATTAGCGTGGACTCTGCTCTCGGAGTTCTGCTTCGTGTTAATAATTGAAGCATGTTTTATTTTCTTCATCAATATCGATTCAGCATGACAGGATTTCAGAACCTCTCCACACTGTGGATGGTGAAAACGCCATCTCTGGAGAACTGAATATGATATAGTACTGTATGCGTTATATACTGTAGTTGTATGGTAATAATAATAATAATAAAACCAAATATTACACAGTGCTATACAAGGAAAATAGACTGTACGCATACCACATGAGGAGAGTCAACCCTAAATTTGACTAAACAATCATGAAAATGTATTTCATACACATAAATACACATGCAGACACAATAACCAGAATTAAATAAGGTTGTAAAAAAAGCCTTTTAATGAAAATCAATTTCAAAGGGTGTAGTACAGTGTAATTTGAACTGGGTTATTAAAGGTCCCATGGCATGAAAATTTCACTTTATGAGGTTTTTTAACATTAATATGAGTTCCCCCAGCCTGCTTATGGTCCCCAATTGGCTTGAAATGGTGATAGGTGTAAACCGAGCCCTGGGTATCCTGCTCTGCCTTTGAGGAAATGAAAGCTCAGATGGGCCGATCTGGAATCTGCTCCTTATGAGGTCATAAGGAGCGAGGTTACCTCCCCTTTCTCTGCTTTGCCCGCCCAGAGAATTTGGCCCACCCATGAGAGAGACATCATGGCTTTCAAACGAGAAAAGTGGCAGTTGGTCAAGGCCACACCCCCACCCTCCACTCTCCTCCTCAATAGCTACAGACACAGAAATGGCACATCCTAAGGAAAGCTCATTGTGGGACTGGCTCTAGTGGCTGTAATTCTGCACCAAGGCTGAATTTCGGGAAAGAGACTTCAGATACAGTATTAGGGACCCCCAAAGTATAAAAAAAAAAAACCCCCAAAAAAAGAATAGGGGGCCCCCACCAATAAAAAAAAAAAAAAAAAAAAAAAAAAAAAAGAAGGCCAAAAAAAAAAAAAAAAAAAAAAAAAAAAAAAAAAAAAGGGGAACACAAAAAAATATAAAAAAAAAAAAACAAAAAAAAAATAAAAAAAAAACAAAAAAATAAAAAAAAAAAACAAAAAAAAAAAAAAAAAAAAAAAAAAAAAAAAAAAAAAAAAAAAAAAAAAAAAAAAAAAAAAAAAAAAAAAAAAAAAAAAAAAAAAATAAAAAAAAAAACAAAAAAAAAAAAAAAAAAAAAAAAAAAAAAAAAAAATAAACAAAAAATAAAAAAAAAAAAAAAAAAAAATAAAAAAAATATAAAAATAAATTTAAAAAAAAAAAAAAACATATAATAAATATTTAAAAAAAATAATAAAAAAAAAAAATAAATTATAAAATATTAAAAAAAAAAAAAAAATTATAAAAATATTTATATTAACCACTAAGGTCTATATAAAAGAGACTTCAGATACAGTATTAGGGGACCACTAAGGTCTATATAAAAGAGACTTCAGATACAGTATTAGGGGACCACTAAGGTCTATATAAAAGAGACTTCAGATACAGTATTAGGGGACCACTAAGGTATATATAAAAGAGACTTCAGATACAGTATTAGGGGACCACTAAGGTCTATATAAAAGAGACTTCAGATACAGTATTAGGGGACCACTAAGGTCTATATAAAAGAGACTTCAGATACAGTATTAGGGGACCACTAAAGTCTATATAAAAGAGACTTCAGATACAGTATTAGGGGACCACTAAAGTCTATATAAAAGAGACTTCAGATACAGTATTAGAGGACCACTAAGGTCTATATAAAAGCATCCAAAGAGCACCATGTCATGGGACCTTTAAGAATGTATGACTTTATTGTCCACCTTAGTGGATATTTGTCTTTGGCTTCTCCAAAACATTAAAATACAACCATGGCATCACAAGTTATGAAACATAAAACGTACAACAGATGTGCAATGTGTCATGGTTGCGATTTTCTGTTCTAGTTTTTCCGGTTTTATTTTTAAGCGGGCGGGCGGGCGGGCGTGTCTCGGTGTTCCAGTTTATTTTGTTCCCTGGTCTTTTTGGAACTATTTTAGCAGGACTCTTTTTGTTGTAACCCTTTTATTTATTAAATCTTTGAACGCAACACTGCTCTGTCGTCTCTTCATTTGGGGGTCCGCCATTTCTCTAAATCCTAACACAATGAGCAGAAACAGCAGCAGCAGCAGGTGGAAAGGAGGCAGGTTACCAGACTAGAGAGAGAACACATTTCAAATACTTGGGTCTTCCCAGTCATTGTGCATTCAGTGCCTGTACGGCATGAGGAATTAAAGACCTCTTATAAATATTCCGGCTCACCCTCGGGACCCTGAATCGACAGCCAGATGGGAGCAACTCAAACTCTGAGTTTAGTGGGTGTGAGGCGTCTACAGATTAGGGATGGACTATTTATCGGCCCTGGCCGATAATCAGGACGTTTATTTTGGCAGTTTGCCTTATAACCGATCACATTAATGAATTAAAAAGTGGTCTACTTTGGCCCGGCTACAGCTCTGTGTCTGTCCCTATGCTCCAGTTATATATTCTTTTTGAAATGAACGTTTACTGTAGTTAAATTTAGTATTTTTTATTTGTCACAATAACATTTACTAAAGATTTTTTTATGCAAGACATACACTTATTTTTACGCTGTGGTATTGCTATTTGTGTTGGAGTTTGTAATTTTTACTAAAAGATTTTCATTTTGACTTTAAATGCATATCGGTTCCAAATATATCGGTTTCATGAACTACTAATCAGTCCTTCCAGAAAAATGCGGAGTTTTTTTGTGATTGTTGTGGGCAAAAATCCTTGATTATGCGTCCCTTTTTCTTAAAAAATGCGATGGAATATGCGGGATATTTATGCAATTTTATTTGATGAAATTGCGGGAACTTGCACAGATTGCGGGAACTTGCAAAAACTGCGGTTTGATGAAAAAGATTTTTAAAAGAGTGATTCCCCCAACACCCTGCTTTTTTTTTAAAACTATATTTCAAAAAATAGTTTACAGATATTCAGTCATCGCAATACGTAAACAAATAAGATACAAAAATATATACAAATAATATAATTAAAATCATAATATATATGAAAGTACAAATAAAAGTAATAGTCTAAACTGAGGGAAATAAAAGATACAAAAGAGACAGACTTTCAAAAAGCGTTAAGACAGCAGGAGCACTTAAACAAAGAGATTTGAGTAGACATCAGATATTAAGATAGTTTTTGTTATTGGATACCAACTTAAATTGTCAAACTGTCAAATTCAACCTCCAACACGATGATTTTCGATGATGTTCACGTCGTGTAATTACGTCACTTCATAACGTTCCCATGGCAACAGGGGAAAATGGCTGCTCGTGTGTGAAGTAAACGCAACGTTTTTTCAACTTTCTGCTAAGATATATGTGACTTTTTTGCAACGAAAATGCGGGGATTATGAAATCATGCAAGCCCCGCATATTTCGCGCGGAAATTGGTAATTTACAGCCCGGTCTCATGGAAGTTCGTGTAAATGTGACGTTATTTGAATCTATTGATACGTGTTTACGGAGACGTTTTTGTTGTTTTTTACGTGGTGGACAACACGAAAATGTAAGTAATGTATTTCAATGGGAAGCATATTTTGTGGCCACAGCACGAAATTGTAGGGAGTAATATAAAAAGCCGAAAATCCACGTAGGGAGGTTGGTCGGGGTGGTGGATGGGTCAAACAACACAGTTTCCCGGGGATGGCGTCCCTGCGTGTGGCGTTTTGTCCCGCGTGTTACTGTGGCGCGTATCCTGGCATTTAAGGCGCCCTTTCCCCGGCGTTTAAGGCGCCCTTTACCCGTAAGTTTTTTCCTAAACCCAACCTCCGCCATCCCGTTATTGTGGGGCTTCCCCAGCGGGGCCCGCTGGCCGTCTCGGCTTCCGGCTTATGGAGCCGCCCTTTCGGCCGCCTCGGGCGTGTCCCCAGGGCGCTGTCCCCGGCTTATGGAGCGACCTTTTCGGCCGCCTCCCGGCGTCCTTTCCCCGAGAAAATAATGTGACACTTACACGTAAAAAACGAGAAAAACGTCTCCGTGAACACGTATCAATAGATTAAGAATAACGTGGACATTTACACGAACTGCCGTGAGACCGGGTTGTAATTTATGCGGCGAAAGTGCGGCGTATTTGAAAAAATGCGGCCCCCGCATAAATATGCGGACTTTGTATGATTATGCGTTGAATTATGAGATCGTATAAACCCGTTTTTCTGGAGGGACTGACTAATAATCAGCAACATTATTGGCCTTGAAAAAAAACGTATCGGTCAACCCCTTCTACAGATGTAATCTGTCTGGCCTTTACTGTCAAATCAAGTTTTAACAGTCTATAGTCATGTTTCCATCAACATATTTGTATGCATATTTTTAAGTATCGCATTAGAAAATGTTGATGGAAACGGAAAAATTCTAAAAAAACTAACTCAAATTCGCAAAAAAAGTTTTTACGCTCGCTTGAGGTGGTTTTTGTCTTGAGTTAATGCGCAAATGCGAGAGATGGAAACAGCTTTGCCGAATCAGTTGTGACGTAGCGAACGTGTAACTCACATGACTATAGTCCCGGTATCCATCGGATGGGGGAAGGATCGGAACACAGGTCCCGTCCAGTGTGCCGGACACAAGGTGCGTAGCACAGGGTGCGTGCCTCAGGTAAATTGACGAATTGGTTTAAGAGCTTGAATCGTATGGCCCTGCACACCGAATATACACAGTGGTGAACGTTGTCTCGCTGACACCGAATGTCTCTGCCACAACGCTGTGTTCTGTACAGGTGGCCAACTTGTGTAAGATAAGATAAGATAAGATAAGCCTTTATTGTCTCCTATAGGAGAAATTCATCTTGGGCATTCAAGAGAACGAAATGGCGACACATAAACACACAATAAACATACAGTTACCCTACATAGAAACATAATCGTACATCATCTCATCCAATGCTTCAATGAACATTTAATAAACCTCACACAATACCCCCCTTACCTTTCCTTACAATCACAGAAGAACAGAAGAGAACCCACAACACATCCTCCCCCTCGTATTGCACTTCATTTTGATAATGATTTCACATTTCCCGTGTGCACAATTCCCAATTGCATAATACCATATCAAATATAACATAGCATATATATAAAATATTGCACCAGTACCCTATCAGGCATTGCACATCCTATAACCATAATGGTAAGTACCATAAATATTATTTAGTAGTATTAGCCACACATACATCACTATGGCCAATACACACACACACACATCTTATCTCTTATTATTCATACAATACAATGCTACTGAAACGCTTCTAATTCGCAATTTCTTTTTTTTTTTTTCTTCTTTTTTGTGACATTTTAAAAGTTTGATTAAAATTTGCATGACAATTAGATGGAAACATGACTTAAATGCATCATCGAGCTGCTTTCGTGGCCTGCCAATCACCTTCCCTGCAATATTAACCCTTTTGGAAAGCTTGTTTTTGTCTTTCACATTCAGGTTGCCATACCAAGCCGTTATATTAAACCACTGACTTATCGCTTCCCTCAAATTACTTTTAACCGGCTGTGTTCTAACTTCACTGTTGGCACACCTTCCCACGCACACACACCCTATTGTGTGGTATGTGTGGTATGGTCAGTGAGGTATGTTTGCCATCTCAAGTATCGGTGACTAAAAGGCAACTGACCACCTCGAAGAGTACAGCAACACACTTAAATAATACAGAAATGAGCAATCGCAGAATATATTGAAGCAAATAACCAGAAACAGTAAGCGGTCTATAAGGACAATTACCTCCTCTATTCTCACATTGGACTGAAACATGTATAAACAAAATGGGCTGAAATGTCTCCATGCAGTTACCTCCCCCCATCCTTTATCCATGCAATTCATTTCAGGTAAGTCTTGTTCCACGTCCAGCGCTTTAGCGTATTAACGGATTAATCTACCGCATTCATTATGGTATGACAGGCTAAATTGATTACCTACTGTGGTTTTCTCTGAGTTAATCAATAAATGCTGGCTGTAAACCAAATTGGATTTTTTTTTTTGTCAGTGCTTAGGAGGAAATAGGTTTGAGAGTTTTAGGTTTTACTGCCGTACAGCGTTGATTACAGATGAAGACATTTAAGTCCTCTTCATCAGGGGTGTAGCACAAAAGTCTCGACCCTGTAGATACAGTAGGCATTCTCTATGGGGCCCTCCCCTCATCCACAGCTATCGTTTGTGGCCTTGGCCAGCTGCCACTTTGTTCGTTTGAAAGCCATGATGTCTCTCTCTCTCTCATGGGTTGGCCAAATTCTCTGGGCGTGGAAAGCAGAGAAAGGGGAGGTAACCTTGCTCCTTATGACCTCATAAGGAGAAGATTCCAGATCGGCCCATCTGAGCTTTCATTTTCTCAAAGGCAGAGCAGGATACCCAGGGCTCGGTTTACACCTATCACCATTTCTAGCCACTGGGGGACCATAGACAGGCTGGGGGAACTCATATTAATGTTAAAAAACCTCATAAAGTGAAATTTTCATGCCACGGGACCTTTAAGAGATCACCAAAGCTGGTATAATTCATCTTGAAGGGGGACATGAATGTGTTCACCAAACTTTATGGCAATCCCTTTAAAAGTTGTCGGGACATTTCACTTAGAACCCCAAATGTGAACCTTATGGTGGTGCAAGAGGAAACGTCAGGGAATCACCAAAGTCAGTGCACTTCATCCTCTGCTGACAATGAATGTCTTTAAAATATTTTACTCCAAACCATCCAATAGTTGTCCAGATATTTGGGTCTGGACCATAGCCATCCCTAGAGCCATATCTGCCCTCTCTGTAGCTGCAAAACAAAGCTTCACATTCTTTCTAAGGATTCCTGAAAGTTGCTGGGGCGATAAAGTGCAGCCATACTTCCATCAGCATGCAGCTTGTGGGAACATGAGGTGGACTCTGCCCGGGGCTATAAAAACTTTTTACAACCTCATAATGATGCAATATGGTATAAATAAAAAACATGATGACTTTGCTTTAATGTCAAGGTAGGAGTCTGCTTATGTAATTACACTGTCAGCGATCACACTTCTTGTTAACCCTCCTATTGTCCTCGGGTCAAATTTGACTTTTTCAAAGTTTCTATAACAGAAATTTGAGTTTCCTTCAACCGAATTGCCAAAAAAATAACACGGATGGTTCCATACAAAGCTCTTCGCGACTACAATGAAAGATTAGTTCACTACTTTAGTTTTATTCAATTTTATAGCATTTGGAAAAAAAAAATGTAATGGTTTTAAAACATCCTGACTAAACTTTGACATATCTGTAATTATCCATCAACATATGATCTAAACCAGGGGTCTTCAACATTTTTTAAGCCAAGGACCCCTTAACTGAAAGAGAGACGGAGCAGGGACCCCCTACTACCTATAGCGTATTAACTGAAGTTGCATATTAAACTGGGCCTACAATTAGGTATAGGGCGGCGTAAAGCATTTATACATGCCTTTTTTTGCATAGAATACTAAGCTATTAAAATAATAATTTTTGGCATGATTTTATAAATCATCTTTTTATATTCCACTGTGTATATTTCACTGTAGATGGCTATCTTAGTGACTACCATATAGGCCGGCAAGCCTATCATCAGTGTGGGTTTTATATTTGCTAGTATTATGTTGGATTCATGTTACGACATTTACATTTACATTTTTACATTTATGAAAAAACTTTCAACGACATACCCCCTCTCCGACAGTGACGTCTAATTGTCGAAGTGGCGGCACTTCCATTGTTTTCAAACGTCCCACCACTCCAACGATTTTTGTTTCCATTAGGGTTAGGGTTAGGGGTTAGGGTTAGGGAATAGCAGCATGTCGGAATAGCGGCATGTCGGAGTGGCGGCATGTCGGACTGGCAGCATGTAACCGAGGACATGCAGATCTCTGAACTAAACGTAAACTAAAGCTTTTTTAAAGTCAACATAAGGGTTAAAGAAATACCTTTTTCAAAAACACATTCAAGGGAACAGAACACTCTACTCAAGCTGCCGTTAAGCCCCATTATTGCTGTTCTTGGTATACCAGTTATTGTTATGTGTCATGGCATGTGAGGCTGCGAAGAAAGTACACAAGACCCACCTTTTTAATCTCCCTCATGCTTTGACAAAGATGGCCTTTGACTGTTGGTATAGCATAGCTGTTTTCACACGCTCACCTCATAGGCCTCCCTGTGTTCTGGATTGGCTTCACAGTTGATTGACTCATCCCCTGCCAGATCGATGGCGACCACTCCTTCGTGTTGGTATTTCTTACACAGCTCCACCACGTCCATGGACCAGCCTGGAGAGTTAAAAAAAACACATATATTACTACACAATTTGGTCCTGACAGCACACACACACACACACACACACACACACACACAGGAAGAGATGGAGTACTTGAGTGGACTGGACTCAGACTCGAGTTGCTATTCTTTGGACTCGTGATTTGACATGACTGATTATTTGGACTTGGACTCGGACGATTTATGAAATCGGACTCTAGCATTCGTGAAATTTGTACGACTCTGAAGTTGGATGTTTCCGACTAATTTTATGTGCAAAAGGTCATAAGAATCAGATGTAAGATATGACATAAACTGAGTCTGTAACTGTTTTATGCGGCGGGGGCATGGCGTGTGTCCTTCACCTGCGACTGTAGTTCGTGTCAACGCACAATTGGGGAGATGACTCGGACTCGAACGGCCGGTAATGGCGACTCGACTTGGACTGGGATACTGGGGGCTCGAGACTCGACTCAGACTCAACAGTTACACTCGACTACGACGCTGTGCAGATGATGTGTGGATGAAATGTGATGATACAGTCCAAGCATCATGCTGCATCCATCTGCATCAAGCTACAGCTATGACGAGCACAAGACAACGTTACCCAACATGCCGTAGTGACTGTGTTCGCCTGGCTGACGGTAACCACGACTGGTTCTTAAAAGGAATAGTTCGACATTTTGGGAAACTTGCTTTTCGTTTTCCGAGAGTTAGATGAGAGGATAGGTACCACTCTCATGTCTGTACGGTACATATGAATCTACCACCAGCAGCCGACTAGCTTAGCTTAATGTAGGCTGATTTTGTTACTTTTGGACGAAGCTGGGCGAGCTGTTTCCCCCCTTTTTCCGGTCTTTATGCTAAGCTAAGCTAACTGTTTTCTGGCGGTAGCTTCATATTTACCATACCATGAGCGTGGTGTCAGTGTTTTTATCTAACTCGGCAAGAAAGCAAATAAGCGTAACTATTCCTGTCACAGCTTGACTTTTAGTACTCTATGAAAACAACCTACTTTTACAAATCCATAACAGTTACATACATATGATGCAATGTCCCAGATCATCATACAGACTTTATCTGAATGAATTTGCAGTCTATTTTAGATGCTGCATTAAAGTGTTAGACTGCATTCTGTTTAAACATACACAAATCTAACTGCATACAGATATGCAACAGCTTGTTCAATCTTCCTAAAATAGCACTTTTTATCTACAGTATAATGACAAAATCAGATGTCCTCCAGCCGTTCGGGAAGTCTCTTCCATAAAGATGTAAGCACTTGGGGATATTACAGCAATGTTTTGCAAGAGATGTAATGTAGCAAACAGAATGACAGGTTTGGTTTGCACTTGGCTGTTGGGTCACATAGGAAACAGCTGCATGAATGGAGCAGAGCAGATTTGCAACAGACTCATCACTACAGGCTCTGCTGCTTCTGAGACAGCCACAGCTTATGTTACAGTAACATAGCTTCTAGACAGTGATTTGTTCAGTTCTCTGATAAGAACAACTGAGGCAGAGCTCTGAGACAGTACAGTAAGGAGCCTTATCTCACAAGGTTGTTTGGGCAGACAGGAGCATGAACAGTTCATTACTTGGCATGTGGCGCATGCAGCATAGAATGGACCTGGCTTTGACATTGAAGGCCTTCTCCCCCTCGCTGAGGCCTTCGTTAACCAGGTGCACCACCTCGTCTGGGCTCAGGTCACCTCTGAGGGAAGAAAGAAAACATGCAATGAGCCAAACTTAAAGGGTCATTTCTGTATGTTTTCAACACATGAACAAGAATCTTTGAAATTGGTCCAGTACTGAGCGAGAACGCTGTAACCGGCACCCGCGAACCGGACTGCAATGTAACCACTCTGGGGGGCAAATGTTCACTGTCAATTTACGTCCACAAATGAGCTGTTTATGCCACTGACAGGCTCAGATTATTATTCTTAAATGTCTGACAATATTAGGACAAGGATCCCTACAGAGACGGACCTTTTTGGTAAAGAGTAAAGTCCTTTTTGATTAACCAGAAACGGCTTTGAAATCGCCATCGCCAAACCCACCAGAATCCATTTAAGTAAACAATACTTATATGTATTTGTAAATGGGTTTATTTCAACCAAACCAGAGTGGTGGTTGTTGGAACAGTGGAAAGACGAACCAAAACGGCTTTTGAACAAAAAGGATCCTACTAGGCCTGCGCAATTCGGGTAAAAATATGAATCACGATTTTTTAGCTTAGAATTGATATCACGATTCTCTGCCACGATTGTTTTCTCACGAAGCGTAATGTTTATTGCAGACATGAACCATGACAAAACAAAACAAATTGGCAGTACCAAACAGATTTTTTTGGCACCTATAGCGATAGCTGTCAACACTCCCGTTTTTCCCGGGTTTCTCCCGTTTTTTAGCCCTATCTCCCGGACCCCTCCCGGTTTGTTATTTCTCCCGGGAAACTCCCGGAATTTGCAGCATGGCCCAAACTCCTTTAAAAATAATCAGACCAATATGTTTGTTTAACGTTGACCAGTTGCTAGATCTTGTATGAAACGCATCCTATTCACACAATCCACACCATATACAATTTTCAACCCGTTTGTCACCTCAACCTGGCAACCTATAACCCAGTTGCGCAGTTGATCTCTACGCAAGCTTCGCGGAAAGTTCAGACCCGAAAGCGAACAAATAAAAATGGCAGGTGAAGGTGGTGTTCCCGCAAAGAAATTGAAATATAGCTGTAAATTTGAACATGTTGGGCGCAACAATTTACATGCATCTTACCCAGTCATATTGACAACCTCCATGCTTCTTGTAAGGTGTGTCGCATTGATTTTAATGTAGCGCACGGCAGGGAAAATGACATTACCCAGCACATTAAAACACAGCGGCACCATCGCGCAGAAGAGGCACATAAGGGCACACAGGCGATTTCATCCTTCATCGTGAAAGAACAGACAGAGGCAGAAAACGCGAAGCAAGCTGAACTCAAGATGGCAATGTTGGTAGTACAGACACAGTACACTTAACAGTAAACAAACGCACGGCTGCAGCAGTCTTGCTTAATACTGGACCAGTGTCAAAGATTGTTGTTCCCATCAGTCACAACAGACACAAAAACATAGGAAAATACGTAAGTTACCCTTTAATACATCCCTCTCTAACACAAGGGTTCACCTAAGACTTACTCGCTCTGGTTCCAGGGTATGGGATCCACTTTAGTGTTGGCCAGAAAATGCGGGCTGTATCTGACTTCCACATAAATCACTCCCTCCTTGGCTTTGTCCTCAACAAACTCATAGGCTATCCTCTTTATGGCCGCTCTGTCTCCACTGAAAGCAAACAGAAGAAAAACACAAAATGAAGGACTTATCTTGACACAAATTGAAGGACTTATCTCAGTGGTACAAATAAAACCATTAGTCACTGCTAATCCATCATCTAAACAATGATGGCTTACAAAATGAGCAATATAAACATGTACAGTGTATTATTATTATTATTATTTATTAATTGATTCTTTTCCCTAAAATCTATATTTTTTATGTATTTCTTTTACCAATGATCCCCCTAAATATGTTCTGTTTATACGGTAGTACAGCATATCTGTTTCCAGCAAAACAGAGCCAAGGCAGAAAATGCAGAAACTCCATGTTATGTTCTTCTTAACAAATGAAATAAATGTCAGACTGACTTATTTCATATTAAAAAGTGATTAACTAAAAAATATTTTCCACTTCCACAGATTTACTCCTTAGGTATTGAAATGTGGTTTTGAATGACAAGGCATTTTTCCCCATACTCGATACTATGGAGGCAATTTGGTCGGTGCCGAAAAAGTATGGAAGTCCGGTACCCAGCCATACTGACAATACACAGCAGTGTTGTGAAACTATTCACAAGCTCCTTTTCCCTCTTCCCTTTGGACTCAGCAGCACGCTGTCCGCCCCCACATCACATGGCAGACAACAACACAGCTTCCAGCATTTACCACAGGTCTGAATGCCTGTTGTTCCCTCCAGCATCCTCTCATTAACCCTCCGACCCACCCACCCAAACACACACATCCCCACTGAGCTCATACAACAATTCTACATCAGCTAGACTCAGCTAGCAAGTTCCCTATGTTGTTGAAGCACATGAGGCTTGCAAGAGCCTCGATCCAAGAGGGTCCATTCAGCACAACTGCGCGCTGCAGTCCGGCCTCTACAGACCGTCATTGTGGAAAGCTTTCACGGCTGTGGAGGGTCTTTATTTGGTCTTTTCTAAACAGTTCAGTGTCACTGCAGGACTTGATATAAGACTCCGGAAAGGCTCCCTGAACAACCTTACTCTCCTCTCAGTTTGGTTGCCAAGCTGACACTTGAGCTCTAATACTTATGTGTTCCTGTTCTGCATGTCTGGCATTTTAAATGCAGCCCACCACCATCAATCACAACCTATTAGGGGTGGGGGAAAAAACAAAAAACTAAAATTGTATATGTATGTCGACTTTTAAAATCAATTCTTTTACCTAGAATCGATATACAGTATGTATATTTTTTTTAACAATGATTGACCTAATTATTTTCTGTTACTACGGTACCGCTGACGGCGTCTACATCATATCCGTTTTCTGAACAAAAGCATAAAATGCTGAAAATCCATGTTATGTATTTTTTATTTATTTTTTTTACAAATGAAATAAATGTCAGACTGACTGACTTGTGATGTGCATTCTTTTTAGAGACAAGTTTTTATAAATGTCTCGTGATATATTGTCTCTAGAAGTGGATTGTTCAACTTTTGGTTTTGTTGAAGAAAATCGCAATACTTAATACTATCGAATCGCAATACTTCTAGTGCTGCAGAGATTAGTCGACGTAATCGACCATTAAAATAAGTCAACAGCAATTTTTGTAGTTGACCTGCAGTCGTAGTCGTTAATCTGCTGCTATCCTCTTTCTTCCCCCTCCCCCCGCCTTAACTGCTTTGATATGAAAAATGGCGGAGGCAGGCGAGTCCCCCGATTCAAGTCTGAGAATTTGACCAAAAGTAGGGTTGCACGATATTAACAAAATGTGATATTGCGATATTGATTATGAATATTGCGATATCTATATTCATTTCGATATTTTTAAACATATGTAAAATTACAAAAGTTACGGGAAAACGCAACAAAATAGATTTATAAGAAATTAAACAAGTTTTCTTACAACACAAGGTTTGTTTCAACTGACTGTCATATTGGACTGGTCCAACATGAATACATAAATAAGGGCCATGTCTACAGAACAGGACATGTTCTACTGGTTGGACAGTTTAAAATATATAAATAAAGAGAACAGGAGTCAGGACAGAGAGAACTTTTCTTTCTCTTCTCTGATTCGTTCCGTGTCTCTATCTATTTCTTCACGTACACTGTCACTCTGTCCAATATGCACACCCGTGGTTCACTCCATAGGGTTTGTCACATAGTGGACCCGTGCGCTGACGTGCACTAACATGTGCAAGTGGCATGGTAACTGGCCAATGAAACATGATCATTACAACATTTCAAGCGGGCTCTAAATCAAACACAACTAAGCCACGCAGCCAACGGACGGGATGCAGCGCTCCACAAAATAAACAAAATATCGCATACTTATTGCAACACTTTCGATATATTGCAATAACGATATTGAGTCGATATATCTTGCACCCCTAGATATAATATTGCGCAATGTTATATTGCGATAACGATATTGAGTCGATATATCTTGCACCCCGAACCAAAAGCTTCAAAAGTATGAGAGTATTTCAGGCCAACTGGTAAAAGAGTGGTCTGTACACACTGTCAAACTTCACTTGCTTATCACGGGAGCACAACCACGATGCACGATTACCTAAAAAGGAAACACACAGGAGTTGTTGCGCCTACAAAAAAGGAAAAGACAACGTAAGTATATGATTAATGAAACGGCGAGCTAGTCTGTACTGTTTTATTAACTCTTGAGAAGTACGATGACTGTATTTGGATGCTGAACACGCTACTTAGACTTTGGCAGTAATGTTTTAAACCCTGCCATGCATGCAAGTGTAAACACGAGCAGCATAGCTGCGTGCCTGCCTGCGTTCAGCGTGATTCATTATTAGGCAGAGCTAAGAGAGGGGAGCTAAGCTAAGCATAGTAGGCTAGTCCAGACTCTGACTAATATGGTATAGCCTAATGGAAATGCAGATACTTATGCTTAGATTGTTAATACATATGTTTTTGAACAGTTTACTTAATGAGCTTCTAACAAAAGTAGGCTGATATTGATGTGAAGGTTAAGGTGAAAGCCGAGACAGGATATAAGGAATGGGCTGTCTGTATTTTTCTCCTCTTTTTGTCAGTTGCAGGCAAAGTAGTCTGACTGAATTCGCCACAACTTGCAGCAGTACTAACTGACAATGAAAATCGCAATACAAATGGAAGCGGCAGCCATGTATCATGAAAGAATCGAATCGGGACAAAAGCATATCGTCCCAGCCCTTCAACCTATACTACACACTCTGGTGCTCAGACTTTGGATGCATCATAACTGTATAACATAACTGCCTGGACTTTGACCTCATGGTAGACTTTGGGGCGAAAACATCCCTGCGACTGTAATGAGGTGATGACCCTAACTCTTAATCACTCCAAAGTCTTGCTCTTTGCACTCCCTGTCACCTGCTGAGCAAGGAAAACACCTTTTGTAATTATGAAACAGAATCATCAAAGGAGACCTGTTGGCCCATGGTCGGAACTTACGCAACCACGTGCATGTACTCCTTGAACTTGCCCAGGAACATGGTGAGGGTGGCAGGCTGCTGGACGATAATGATCTGCCTCATCTCCTCCACCGTATTCGCTGGCAGATGGATGTTGCGTCTCCTAGAAAAGAACATTTTAATTTAAATCTAGTTTACCTGATTTGCTCTTCTATCTTAAAAGAAAAAGGTTATTGGGGCGACCTCTAGCTCAGCCAGTAGAGCGTGTGCCCCATGTGGGCTGAGTCCTTGGCAGGGGCGCGGGTTCAAATCCGACCTGCGGCCCTTTGTTGCGTGTCATTCCCCCCCTGTCTCTCCCATTCCTGTCTATCCACTGTCACTATCAAATAAAGGGAAAAGCCCCAAAAATTAATCTTAAAAAAACGAAAGTAAGGTTATTGCTCTATTATATTCTGAAAATGCAGTATTAAAGCTGCTCTAATCTATTATTATGTTTTACATTACCAGTGGATCGGATGACAATGTGTTATGTTGAAACCGACAGTTCCCCTCAGCTCTACGGAGCGTTTCAGCGTCTTTCAGCTCATTGTTTGGGTTTCGTGGTCCGCAACTTTAATATTTTGGTTCAGTCGCACTGCTCTCATTAGCGCCATGTTCAGATGGTGCAGGCAGATTGTTTTTGGCAAAAATACTCTGATGAACCCCACTATACTGTACACTACCTGCCTAGCATCTAAGGGCAAGCTGAGACACTTAGCAACTGGCTGGTGAACATTGTGGAGCACTTAGCGGCAGAGACAGACTTAGGGACTGACGGACTGACATTTTCCCCACTAGTTGGAGGAGACCAAAACCAAGCTAATAGGAGTGAATATTGGACTTACATTCATCAGGTGGACAGAAACAAAGTACATAGGCAACTGTTTGCTAACATGTTCCCCATATGAACTCATATGAACTCTGATAACAAAAAAACAGCATTCAAATAGTGAAGAATCCCTTAATTTTGGTTATTTAAGAACTGTGACCACGATACAGTATGCCCGGAACATGTTTTGCAGTCGGTAAAACAAATCTGTGCTTTGTGGTGGATATAACTTTTCTAATGGCGACAATGTTTCAAACATATCTTTTGCATTTACTAAACTACTGCAATTTTTTGGGGTACTTCTCAGCCTGACCAATATATCTGCGATAACCTAATATCAGCCGATATACTTGCTCGGGGCGAGTTATCAGTTATCGATTTTACTTTATCAAATATTCATATTCACAAGTACAGTTAATCAACAAAACTGGGAAGGAACAATGACATCTTCTTATCTCTTAACTAACTCACTTGGCAACATCAAGAATAGTCTCCACCCTGATGGCTCCATCGAGGTGCACATGCAGCTCAACCTGTGGATGAGAAAGATAATGAATCGGTCAATTAAAACGCTTTTTCTTCCTCTTTCAAATCGATAGATGAGACCATATATCTGAGTCGGATTGCGCACTTTAGTTTAGAGGAGAATACTGAAGCGTGTCAGATACTAGGAAGTGTTTAAAAAGAGAGCCGCCAGAGAGCACAGTGGTGCTGGTGCTGTAGCTGAATGTTTTGGCTGCAGCCCATCATTAATGCAGTGCACATGACTGGGCAACAAGTGGTGAAAAGGCCAAAGAAGATGAAGTGTCCTGGCTCTCCTTCAAGCACCGCGGGCCGTGATTTATTCAGGCAGATGAAACCAATAAATCTGCGCTCCTCCTTCAACAACTTGAAGCCAAAACTTCTCTCAGTCTGGCACTCGGAGAGCCCAGACCTCGGCCAGGCCATTTCTGGCAATGTTAACAATAGTGAAAAATTATTTGTGTATCCGCCCTGTGATTTGGAGCCGCTACAAAATGTAATGTTTTCTTCCTTGGCCCATGCTACACTCTTCCACCAAGTTTCATGAAAATCAGGCCAGTAGTTTTTCTATAATCCTGCAGAGACAAATAGACAAACAAACAGACAAACAGACAAACATAACCTCTTTGGTGGAGCTAATAAATTAAGTGTATCTCCCCCCTTTTGGCCATGAAGTTGAAGTTGTTATTTTTATCCTGAATACTGAGAAGTGTATAATGTTCAAAACAACTTACAACTTACAACAGCTCAAAGATTACAGTATTTCCTTTAGGATTTTTTTTTAGCAGTGGGGCAGGTCTGTAAGAACAACACCCCACAATTTAGCCATGGTGGGCCGCCACTACAAAATCAACATAGAGGAAACACTGGATTATATAAACAGTCTGTGGTCAAATGCCCTGAATCAAAGCATCGTTCAGGCTTTCTGCAGGCTTCAGAACCTGAAGAGAAATCCTACATAAGTCATCACAACTCAAAGCAAATGTGTTAGATTTCCAATGGGAATGTCATTTAGGGAATGGAATGTTCCTTACGCAAGTTCCCCCTTAGACACACATTCAACTTCCAGTGCACTTTTTAAATTATTTCCTAAAGCCGTGCAATAAAAACATGAATGTTTTTCTACAATATGTGTTCAAAATGTGGATCTTGTTTGTTAAAAGAAAAGAAGAATCAACCACCAGCTTTTAATAAACTGAACCTTTCTAGGGTATTACAACTAAAGCTGAAACATTTAATCGATTCGTCAATCAACAGAGAATAATTAAATAACTATTTGGATAATTTATTAATCGTTTATGTCATTTTTCAAGCAAAAACTCCATCATCCTCTGCTTCCAAATACACAAATGTGAAGATTTGCTGCTTTTTTTCTGTTTGATGTCATTGTAAATTGAATATCTTTGTGCTTTTGGTTGAACACAAACCATTTGAAGACACCACCTTGGACTTGGAGAGATCACTTGGATATCAAGGGTGATTTTCCACTACTTTCTGATGATGTGTGGGCCAAATGATTCATTGAATAATCAACAAAATACCCTGTAATAACCCGTTAAAAGATAATGAAAATAAGCCATAATTATGACCAACTGCTAGTCCAACCTGCTTTCTTATCACCTCAATACTTTCGTAGAAAGTCAACATGTACACGTCGAACAGCTGTGTCCGCCTGTGTGCTGAAAGATAAAGAAAATCTTGAGGTCATATGTTTACAACAAGACGTAATGCGTGTTACTGCAAACTTCTTGTTTACATCGATTTCCTTCCCCTAAAAGCCTGATATGGTGGAGCGTCAGATGGTTCACAGCTGGTTAACCCATCTGCAACTTCAGGAAATCCTGTGTTCATTATTTCAGTACACACAGCACTTTCTGTTCTACATAGTGGTAACTTATATACAGCAGGGATCTTCAACTTGGGGTCGGGGACCCCTAGGGGGTCCTCAGAGACAATGCACGGGGGCCTCCAAATTATTGTTAATTTTGGAAAGTTTTTTCAAAAATTAAAATGTCTTAAGGTGATGACACACTAAGCCGACGGCCGACAGAAAAGCCAGTCGAGATGATCAGTCCAGAAACCACCGAGGTCCAGAAACCTGCCTCGGAACACACTGAGGCGACACCGACTTGAGAAACGTAATACGTCTCCATAGCAGCAGGCGGCGCTACTCTGTATTGTTGCCCAAGAAATGAAAACCGGCAGCTGATTGGACGAACGCGTCACATGGGTTTGTTTTCTCCGGAAATTCAAAGCCAGACTGTCATGGCGGCTCGTTCAGAATACGATCTCATATTGTACTAAAATAGTTCACTGAAACGTGTTTCTGAGAACATTTTAAGCGAGAAATAGGCCGTGCAGTTCCTGACCTGTCACTGACCTTGCCAGACTGTCCAACGGCTGATTTTCGGCCTAGTGTGTCCACTACTTTAAAGGACAATTCCGGCGCAAAATGAACCCAAGGGTTAATAACATATGTGTACCAAGTCGATCGTTCTCTGGGATATGTTTTCATGCTAATCAAATGCGTTTCTAACTTTAATCAAGCTACCGCAAACCGGTGGTTAGCTGCTAACGCTAGCTTTCAGGGCAGAAAATAAATCTCTATTTCTACATCACTAACAAGGCTCAACATAGCACCGTCATTATGCTACCGTTGAAGTGTGGTGCTATTTTGAGCTTTGTTAGTGGTATAGAAATAGCGATTTACCCTCTGCCCCGAAAGCTAGCGTTACCAGCTAACCAATTCACTGTGCCACATGTATGTTTAACATTAAAACATGATTTATGAAATCATACCAACAATTATTAGGCTATTTTAATAGTTTAGCATTCTATGCTGAAAAGGTATGTATAAAGGCTTTAGGCCGCCCTACAAGTTGTTAAATGTTAAATGTGAATATGTTCTAGTCTCTTCACTCCTCTGTGACAGTAAACTGAATATCTTTGAGTTGTGGACCAAACAAGACATTTGAATCTGTTTTGAACAACATCTTGGGCTTTTTGGGAAACACTGATCTCGCTAAATCAAGAGAATAATGGACCGACTAATCGCAATAAAAATAATCGTCAGTTGCAGCCCTAACGTACACTGAATATTTTCTTAATTTTGGACTGCTGGTTGAACAAAAAGCAGAGAGTTGAGATGTCCGATGTGGATTTTATGAAATTTTGATGAGCACATCTCACTGTTAATAATCAGGAAATGAATCAATAATGAGAATAAGCTCCACTTATTACATGAGCACACACTGACTGTAATAAACTTACTATACTGTGCTGTTAGCCTATGAACATGGATGGTAAACTGATGGCTGCCGCAACAGACAACACCCCCATGAGTGGTATCATTTCCACAATGGCAAATTAATATTTAATCAGATTATCTCTGCAAGCAGCCCTAGAGGCCTCTCCTTTTACAATTCATGATCTCTCTCTCTCTCTCTCTCTCTCTCTCTCTCTCTCTCACACACACACACACTTCTTTCTATACAGTGGGCTATATGTAATTTCTTGGCTTCTTATCGGCTGTCAGCTCCAGCCCCAAGACTCCAAAGGGCATCAGTCAGTGAATATACATTACATGTCATGCCTGTGTGCCTGATGTGCATGTGAAACTAGTTGAAAATGAATGGTGCATTTCATTGTAAGGCTTTTAATGAAAGCCAGTTGTCTCTATGCCAGCTAATGAAAGGACTACTAATAAGTGGTGTTTCTATTACAGTGAGGAGAAGCTGGCATGAATTAAAGGAGAATCCCTTCATCCACTGGTGGAATGTAACTAAGTACATTTATTCAAGTACTGTACTTAAGTATAAATGTTGAGGTACTTGTACTTTACTTGAGTCTTTTTTCTTTTCATGCCACTTTGTACTTCTACTCCGCTACATTTGAGAGAGAAACATTGTACTTTTTTACTCCACTATATTCATCCGACAGCTTTGGTCACTAGCTACACAAATTGAGATTTTTGCACACAAAACACATGTAGTTTATAAAATACGATGTTTTATTATAAATTAAACTAGCCAACAATATAAGGGCCTACAAGTCATTCTGAAATGATTAGACCATTAAACACACAACTCTTTGGATTGTTTCCTGTTTCTAAAATATGAGGATTTTTCTGCATTGAGTACTTTTTACTTTTAATATTTTTTTCCTGATGATAGTTACATAGTAAGTGACATTTACAAGACTTGTAACAGAGTAGTTTTTAACAGTGTGGTATTAGTACTTTTACTTAAGTAAAGGATCTGAAATACTTCTTCCACCACAAGTATGCATTCATGCTATTACATGGACTACAGAACAAGCTGTTGTAAAGCACGATCCAAATTCAGGAATCACACTCATTTCTAATTGCTCCATGGCACGGCAGTGTGAATGATATGATGTAAAAAGCTCATTTCATTCATCACAGTGCTGCTTGACTGTTGGATCTTGTTTTGATTAGATTTTTGTTTAAATCCGGTTGTCACATGTGAAACTGTAGGCTATGCAATAATACATACATACTTCCTTGTTTCACTACCGGCTTCAAGCACAACACCGATAGCGGTAAATGTTGTTTGACATTTGATTTCTTTCTTTATATTTTTAACCATTCTTCTTATTCTTCTTCTTTTTGTCACGAGGACACAAAAAGAGAGTGTTAACGGAGTTATGATGCGTAAAACCAAGGAGCCACATGTTCCTTTGCGTAAAATCAGAAAAAGCGCCATTCAATAATTCTCCAACCTTTCCATTTAACATGAATAATGCTCACGCTGCAGTAACGTACCTTTGGCTTGTTGAATACCATTTGTTGGGAGGAGAGCTCGGCCATGGTGCAGAGGCTGCGGCTGCCAGTGAGTCTGCTGGTGCACTGAGAGAGGACTGGGGAGCAGAAGCCAATCGCAGCTCGTCTGGCTATTATATGCATGGCTCCGGGACACGCCTTCGTTTATCAAACGGGCAAAAAAGCAGCCACTGAGTGCTATAACTATACCAGAAGCTGGGAGGGTGTACTGTAAGGGCTGTATAGAGCTTCAAGTTCAGTGTGCATTAACACATGGAGACTGCAGGAGGTAGAAGGATTAACGGCCCGGTATGGCAGCAGCTTTGCACCCATGTGATGAGAGCTTTACCGGGCTAATTCATTATGTCAAACCGGGGAACACCAAACTTATTTTCCTGTTTACGTGAAGTAGCCTACTCTGCATGTATAGGCTGCAAAAAAACAACAACTGTGATTCTTTAGCCTATAATGACCATGGGGAATATGTTGAAATAGCCTACCCCCTATATCCAGTAGATAACATTTACAGTAAACACACTGGCCAAAATAAAACAGGTCCCAGAATGGAAATTTCAAAGGAGAAAATACTGGCTTTAGCATTGTTGTCAGAGAAGATAATATAATTTCAATTTAGCATGTTTCCTTAAAGGGAAATTTCACCGCTGGAAAGCTGAATATATCTTTAAATTGGGTCACTAATGTAGTAGAAATGTAAAAAAGAAAATTGAAATTGGTGCCTTCTAGGCCGAGATAAGCCAGAAAATGTGTTTTTGGCTCAAATGGATGAAAGACACCAAATCCCAGAATGCACTTGCTTTGCTGCTGTATGAGGCCACTCCCAAGCCACGCCTACCCTTTACAGACAGACAGACAGTGAGACGATCAACTCAACAAGTGTGTTTTATTGTCATTTCAACCATATACACGAAAAAACGTTTCACCGTGGCTCAAGTGGTGTTACACATTTAAAACAAGCTTTTTTTTGGCCACAGCTGATACATTATCCGGACTTCTTTCAGCGGATTGATTGATAGCTCCAGAGTGAACAGAACTGTGTCCATGGCAACGCTCTGCTATGCATGGCAACGGTGTGTTATCCTTAGCAACAGTCTGTTATCAAGAAATAACAGACAACATTAGATAACATTCTACATTAGAATTCAACCAAGCCATGTAATAAAAGAAGGCTAACACATATATAGCATTAGCTCTTGGTGGGCTGTGGTATAAACATCAAGTATAAACACAGCCGTACATTTGCGTGGGATGTAGCTAGAATTGTCGGCATTTTACAGTCACAAACTCCACCAGCAGTTAGCAGTTAGTTGGATACAAATCACCCCATTTCTGCAACAGGCAGTCCGGGGTAACACAGCCCACCTCCACTAGTAGTCTTACCCATAGACATAATATAGAGTAGACGCCGCATCGGCTGCTGGGCGCAAGAAATGCGGCCGCCATCTTGGACCGGTCATATAGAAATAAAATCAATATTACTGGTATAACATTGGCGAATTTTACACAAGTGGCACAGACTGTATTACGACGCTGAAGTTGGCAAGTAGTTGGGAACTTAAAACTGTCCGAATCAGCAGGGACACACAATTTAGATTGCTGATCCTCCGTTTTTTTAACCTCTTACTGTATTGAACGAGTGTTAGTCATTAAGGTAAATTATTAATTATGTCTAAAACACACTTTTAGATTTGTGAAAGCTTTATTCTATTTGTGAAAATACAATAAAGGCAGATTTTACTGTTTTTTTCATATGTAGACCACATTGGACCAGGTCCAGATCCAAAACCACAATATCTAGACTTGTCAAATCTAGACTAAATTATCCCAGAGAGTCTAAGGAGTCTTAAAAACACAGTTTCAGATTTGTGAAAGCTTTATTCTATTTGTGAAAATACAATAAAGGCAGATTTTACTGTTTTTATCACATATAGACCACATTTGATCAGGTCTAGATCCAAAACCACAATACCTAGACTTGTTAAATCTGGACTAAACTATCCCAGAGAGTCTAAGGGGTCTTAAAAACACAGTTTCAGATTTGTGAAAGCTTTATTCTATTTTCTGTCTATTATTTGTGAAAATGCAATAAAGGTAGATTTTACTGTTTTTTTTTTTCAAACATAGACCACACTGGACCAGGTCCAGATCCATGAAACTGTGTTTTTAAGACTCCTTACACTCTCTGGGATAATGTAGTCTAGGTATTGTGGTTTTGGATCTGGACCTGGTCTACATATGAAAAAAAACGGTGTAATCTACCCTTATTGTGTTCTCATAAAGACAATAAAGCTTTCACAAATCTAAAAGTGTGTTTAAGACATAATTAATAATTTACCTTAATGACTAACACTCATTCAATACAGTAAGAGGTTCAAAAAACGGAGGATCAGCAATCTAAATTGTGTGTCCCTGCTGAACTTCAGCATCGTGACTGTATTATCAGTGTTGGGCAGTCCCTACTTGTAGCTTAGCTATAACTTAGTATTTTGGTGGTAGCTTCACTATTTCCTGAATCAAGTAACTTTTCAGTACCTTAACTTTATTTATCAAGTATCGCACGTAAGCTACACTTTTCTTGTCATGTGAAATTAGCACAACTTAAAGTAGCTTTCTTATGTAGTTAACCAGCCTACTGTTGTGTTTGGGTTACTTAGCTTGCTACATGTGACTGGGTGGTAACTTCTGTGTAGTGAAGCTTTATTCATGGCAGAGTAACTGGTAGCTTAGCTCACTACAATTTCCAAGCAGCTTGCCCAACACTGTGTATTATTCACATGTGATTCACCCCGACAAAAGTAAGATAACTCTCATGTCTCATACCCACCCCACTTACTTAGGCAACAGAACATCTGTTGGTTTGCAAAACAAGCTTATTCACAAATTAAGCAACTTTGGTTCATTATCAACAGATATGCATCAAAATAGGAGTTTTGTTGAAGAAATGTTCTAAGAAATGTGAAGGAAGAAAATAAGCTTGACCTCCTTTTGAAATGTTTCTGTGTAGACTCTCCTAAATCTTCTTTGTTTCATTTTGAAGAACAAAGAACAAAGATGTGAGGAAGAAGTGGGAAGTGGCTTTGAGGAGAGAAGGATTTACTGCTGTGTGTGTGTGTGTGTGTGTGTGTGTGTGTGTGTGTGTGTGTGTGTGTGTGTGTGTGTGTGTGTGTGTGTGTGTGTGTGTGTGTGTGTGTGTGTGTGTGTGTGTGTGTGTGTGTGTGTGTGTGAGAACAGATAAAGTTTCACGACAATTCAAGACTTAAATTCTGTCATCCCAGAACTAATTCTAAGCTTTATATCTGTACCGTAACCTTACTCTACACATATAGTTATAAGTCGTATGTGTCATCAGTCTGACAACATTAACACTGAAACTGAAAGCACTGGCAATGGCTTACAACCGCCTGGAAACACTATACATCCATTATATGGGAATACTGCTGTAAGTGTTGGCGGGTCTGTAAATACCTCTATTTGTTTGTGTTTCATGAACTCTAGCCTCATGGTGTGTGTGTGTCTCCAGGAATCCACATTTTGCCCTCCTTTGCTTCACACTGGGTTTTCGAGATTGTGTATAGTGAAGTTTATCTGTACATTATTTCTCTGATTGTCTTTTGTCAGATAAACTTCACACACACTCTTTCCCTCAGGGTTCTGTAAAGCACTTTGTAACAGTGTTTTAAAAATTGCCACATAAATTAAGTTTGCAGACTTTTCAAGGGAGTTTCGTGCAGTTTGAATAAAAACTGTCAAATATCTTAATTCATATCGATATCACAATATTCATAATCGCTATCACAATATCACATTTTGTCCATATCGTGCAACCCGTGTGTGTGTGTGTGTGTGTGTGTGTGTGTGTGAGACAGAGAGAGACAAATATTAAAAGCTTCAAGTGAACTCTAATATAATCTAATAAATAATATAATGTTTCTTAAACTTATGAAAATATCTGACTTTACTGCCAGTATCTGTTTCTGCTTTTCTATCATATTTATAGTGTGTGATTTGCAAAATAGGCTACCTATCATATCCTACATCGCATATAATTTCAGGGGACAGTCCCTGTTTTTGGTTGCCTGTCCCTGGCTAAATACAGAAAAAAACACCTCTGTCCCCGTTTTGTTTTTGAAGACACAACATTAGGTTTTTCAGTCAGATAGTCAAACTGGAAATGTCCCTGTCTTTCTTCCTTTTCGGGGATTATGTTGCCCGTTTTGATCTCGGACGTCTGGTCACCTTATATCATATATCAGAATATTATATTAGTTATGTTCACTATGAATATTAAAATACGCCGAACCATGTGTCTTGTATCATAGCTACGTGTAAGATCTTTGCAGCAAAAAAAACCGCGTGAAAATCAGTTCGGTATTCATTGAGGTATGATTATTTAAATGCGCTGACAACTCGTTGCACCTGCCAAACAGATTATACTGAGTGGAGCAGGTGACCGGTCCAAGATGGCGGCCCCACGGCTCGTCAGCGCCAGTAGGCAGTAGTGTTCGATGCGGCGTCTACTCTATATTATGTCTATGGTCTTACCCGGTGACAGAGCAGCAGGCTGGATTGTCCACAGCCAAAGATATATAGTCCACAGCAATATTTCCACAACAACAAAAACACAGCACAGCAGTCTCTGAACTCACGTTGGGAGTTTCGTTGAAGTTGTATGTAGTCCAGTTTGTTTAATGAGCGGACACTTGCAAGCAGGATTGGTGAACAGGTGGCCGGCTAGCGTTAGCTTTCCACCGGCACACTCGTTCAACGCTCCCCGCTGATGAGGTCACTTTACCGGCCACAGGAATCGAGCACCACCGCTGGTCTCCGTGCAGGCAAAGCTCGCGTCGTGTGTGGAGTATTGCGTCTGTAATAAAGTGTCCTGCATATTCTCCGATGTGTTCCAATGTATCCCGGTGGTACACGTGTGTGGTAGTTTGAATGCACATAATTGTTGTTCTAAAATTTCCGTCGGGATGAACAGTTTCTGCTCCTGCTGAGAAACTAAGCGAGGATTCAAGATGGCTGACACTCGTTTTTTCCTCGGCAATCTCCGGAAAAAGCTGACAGTCCAACCCCCTTTGGGCTATGCGGAAGTAGCTCCTAATACAGGCTGTAGTCTTTTGCCTCTGGGCAAAAAAACCTCAGATGACGCAAAAATCGTCATTTTGCATCATCTGAGGCTTTTTTCCAGACCCACAATACAGAGATCTCCCCTCTCAGGGGGACATGAGGGAGGGAAGCATGGCCATTCAAAAATACTACCAGGTTTCTACTGATACAAAGCTTAATGCTAATCGGTGAAGTTTCCCTTTAATATCTGATGACATATTGTGGCCAATTTAAAAAAAAAATTAAATACAGTAAATATATAAAATATTGGGCCTTTAAGGCTAATCAAGTACTAGTAGGCCAGTGATTCCCTAATTTCAAAATAATGTGATTAAAACAACATATCAGTTGTAACACCTAAACACTACATGCTGCTGTTATGCTGCTGCTGGCACCGTCAGACGCAGCTACCAAGAGCTTGGGTCTGTCCCATTTTAGGGTTTCTCCCTAAAATGAAGATTTCCTCACCAGCCAAGGTTTCTACCTAAAAGGGAGTTTTTTTCTCTAAATGCTTGCTCTTGGGGGGAATTACTGGAATTGTTGGGTCTTTGTAACTTATAGAGTGTGGTCTGGACCTACTCTATCTGTGAAGTGTCTTGATGAGATAACTTTAAAATTGAATTGTTATGTAACAGTGAAGCTGGCACAGAAGTTTAAGGGGAGACATGGCAGGCAAAAACATAGTTTTTAATGCACTGGTCAATTTTGAGATTTTGAGATTTTTGGTCCAAAATACACATTTAGGTTTTTATTTTACTACACTTTGTCTATTTGCGTCTGTAGATTTCTCCTAAATTCAACAAAAGTTGGTGTTCTACATCTATGGAATGCCATTTCATTCAATATTAAATAAATTAATAAATACATATATAAATTAATAAATACATGAATAAATAAATAAATATCCCTTTGAAATACATCATGAAATAAATAAATGAGGCAATAAATACATAAATAATTAAATAAATGTAAATATTCATATATAAATTAATCAATATATTAAAAGGTTCTACTTTTACTTATTTCATGGTACTTTTATTTCATACAGTAGCTCCACGTTTATTTATTTTAAGAGACTTTTATTTCATAAGTCCACATTTATTTATTTCCGTGGACTTTTATTTCGTAATGCCACATTTATTGATTTCCCTCTCTATTTATTTCCAGTTCTTATATGCAAATCAGGGGGCGTGGCAATCGCTCACATTCAGAACAGAGCCATGGCCAAAAAAAAGGCTGGCGAAGTGAGAGTGCGGACATAATGGAAGACATCGGTGGGCTCCGAGATAGCATGCTATCATTAGCAGATCAAATTGATCAACAGGGTTTATCAGCAGATACTATTTTGGCACATATTGAAGAATTTTTGGAAATACTAGGGTAGTGCTCTTCAAGAAATATACATTGACGACGAAGTTTTAAATTGTTTAAGACTGATTGAGCACCGTGTTCGTGTGGAAGATGTCCAAGTCCAAGAAGTCAACCCTACCGCTGGTCCTAGCACAGGTGCTGGACGCCCGCCTCTGGATATTCCAGGTGACATGCTGGCTAACTTTGTGTTGTCCAGTCATCCAGCACGATTCAGAGGAGATTGGCCTTAGGTGAGTTAACTTACTTATTGAGCTAAAGAGTAGACTATGGTGGGCAAAAACATTTATAATACAGGCCGCATTTTACCCCCCCTTACGGGCTGCGGTAGTAGCCGTATATTTTATGAGTCGGTCTGTTATGGGGTGCAGCCGTGCTATCACTTAGCCTGGTCCTACCAGACTCTCGTACATTTAGTTTGTACAGAGAGTCTGGCCACTCTCCATTGACAAGTGTTAACTTCCTTGAAGGCGGGTACTCTGTTGAAGTTTAAACCTATTGGATCTGCCCAGAGCCACTCTGGATCTGCCATAACCAATCAATAACGTTTGGTCGTGACGTATCGTAGCATCGTACCGAGCTGGAAAATCTAACTTTTCCCAAACCCCGTGGGGAGGAGGGCCACAACATCATGGCCACCAACAAAACTCAGCAAAGATTGTTCTTGCTCGGGCTTTAACTTGTGGATATTTGGCAGCGTTGCCACAACGGACCCAATGGCTTAAGCTTTCGCTCGTTGTACACCACTCTCGGTTCGCAAATACCGTTTCAAATAATCGAAACCAAGAATATACCGCAAACCCAGACGTAGTACTGAAGGAAAATGAAAATTGAGCGGAAGTACGTAGGAGGGCGGAGCCAGGATAGCTATTGCTTGCTATAGGTAGACAAATTCAATAACCCAGCTGCTGTAATCAGTGCGGGTTGACACAACATTAGCTGAGGCGTTGCTAAGTGAGCTAGCGGGCAATCGACTGCTCTAATTCACATTAAACTGAACATTTCCGTTGAGATAATGTGAATGTGACTTCTTTGGGACTATTTATGTGGCCGTTTCTGTATTTGTTTATTTTATATAACATCGTGTTTACAGGTGTGTCAACTGCAGCAGCTGTGCAAGAAGGAAACGGGATGTATGAATAGTGTTGTATACATTTGGTACATACATTGGGAATTAATGATTGGGTAAGCTACGTCAGTTCATCTGACAGGGTAGGCTAGACCAAAAAGGTTGGGAACCACTGCTGTGGCCATACAATTTTAACATATAAACACATTTATACAACTTTCAAATATTTCCAGTTTATGCTACTTTAACTCTACTTGGCCTACATTTTAGATGAACATAATGTAGCCTACTGTTTTACTTCAGTACATTTATTTTAAAGCTTTTGCATATTCAGATTAATAATACAACATAGAAATGTATCATAAATCCATATGTACCATTTATAATTCAGTTATGGATCTATATTACTTAGATATATACGATGTGAAGACTTCATTTAGTCATACACTGCCAATAATGTAACATAATAATAATTATAATTTATAATAATTTATACTGTTTATTGATCCCCAGTGGGGAAATTACAATCCACTCACAGTGAAAAAGGTTTTTAACATGTACATGTATCATTATGGGTTAATAATAATCCTGCATGTTGTTATATATCTATACACATACTGTACATAATCACCCAGTCCATGCTATTCAGTATTTATTTATTTGCACTATTTGGTGTAGAGCTTACCGAGTCATTAGACTTGTACATAGACTCAGACATAGAATTATATTTGTTGTTGGTCACTGGCGCTTTTTATATATCTATTTATATAACTATTTTCTTCGCATTCGCATGTACATAAAAGTCCTGTCTCTTCTTCACTTCTATTTGTCCAGCTTTGTTGTCCTTTTTTTTAGCTGTATTTTCATTTCCAGTACATTGAGAGCAATGAAAAAAATGTATTGTATGTTTACACATTACTTGCCAATAAAGCTGCTACTCTGCTGAATACTTTTACTTCTGGTAATTTTAGTATGTTTGGATGCTAATACTTTTGTACTTGTAACATCCAATGATATATGGAGTAATAACAATGTTTCTTTTCTTTCTTTTCTTTTTTTCTTTGCTCACTACCATCAAATGTGCAAGCCCAGTTTGTGTCAAAAGAAAGGATTTACGCTTCAATACTTCTACACATCGGCTATATTTAAAGTCCTTATTGCTTTTACTTTTACACATACAGCATTTGGATCTCCAGGACCCTAAACAATGAGGGAGTAAAGTCAACATCAACAAAACACAAAGTTTAAATCGTTATTTTTACATGACTACTCCAGAATCCACAAAGTCTAAACAGCTGGTAGCAGTTAAATGCCAAACTTTATTCTGCTTTGGCTCCAGATTTAAGATTTGAACCAGAAGTGTCCTCTGCTAAAACTGACTCCATCAGCACCATTGACTTGCGTTCTTCTTCTTCTTCCACTTCCACTGCCTGGATGTAAGTTGTTTGCTGACAGATGAAACCTTTGGCATAATTATTTCACTGCTTTGTAACACAGAGAAACAGCTGCAGTGGTTCCTCTCAGGTCTCTATAGATCTTAAGGGATTTTGAGCTCCAAGTGATCTGAAACGTTTATAAAAGTCCCTCTATAGCTCTTCTTGATGGTCCTTTATTTTCCTTAAAGCTCCATTGTGTAAGAATTTCTCCCATCTAGTGGTGAAGTTGTATATGACAACCAACTGAATATTAATTTTCTAGCCCTTCCCATTCCGAGCGCGTTTCAACTCCTACAGTGGCTGAACCCAAAATTAGCATATCTGCATCGTTTACGCGCAGCTGTTCTAGCCACTCCAATTGGTCTTGTTGCTTTGCCTTTCGCGTTGTCACGGTGCCACTGAGTGTAAATGCGCGAAAGGCGGAGGCATATCCCTCTTTGGCTAATGTATTTTAAAGATGGAAGCGCTACATGGCGGCCGTCATTCGAGCATACACAGTATATAGAATGGACCAACAGATCCCGTTGCTCTGGACGGAGACCAGTGAAGGATATTAGAAGCACTTTTCCGGTGAGCGCTGAGCGTTACTGCTACTACTCCAACTGAGCTTCAAGACGTAGATGTGACGTGAGCCACCTGTCTGAAAGTTGGAAGTCTTCTGGTAGCTGTGCCAAGAGAAATCTCAATCATTCCCAATCTCCATCCAGAGATGGAGAGCGTAGGTATATGTAAGGAGATAACATAGACACATAGACGCTTTACATTAGTAATTAACCTTAAACAGCTAATGTGAGTCGAAACTGCCTGCGAGCTTCTCCTGTACTATACGGTAATTCCTTTACTATGCGACAGTAAGTCGCGTGATTATGACACAATCGTTAGCCTATTTTTACAAAAACGTCGCTGTCAAAGTTATTCGCTGTCAAAGTGACGTCAAAATGAATGGCAGTCAATGGGATGCTGTGGTGCTCCAAGCCGGAAAGTTAGATTCAAACTGTTTCGTAATTTTGACACCAAATGTCCTGGTTACTTAGAATAAACTACTACTTTCCACAGCAGAAGTTTCTTTGCCACTGAATCATCTTTTGCTGTATTTGCCAGTTAGCACCACCTTGTGGTTGTAACTCACAGGAAGCCCGCAAAGTTTTGTCAACAGTAATTTGTGTTGTGGCTTCTGATAAATCTGCTGTGGTATTGGGAAAAAATAACTTTTGTCATTTTCCTTTGCTTATCGTCTCTTTTGTCCTTTGCACAGCAAGCGTCCATTACTTGTCCTGCTAATTAATGTTTAAACAATCCAGCTAGTAGTGTTTTTTTCCTAATAGCATTAATAAAGATAAGAGAGATTGTGCAAGGAATGACCCTTAACAGAAACCTGTTTCTTATCTGAGAACGTTGTTTTCACTTTTCTTATCTGAGAACTTTGTTTTCACTTGTGCTTGCAGTTTTCTTAAAGGGATAAAAAAAACAAGACTTTGGCATTATATTTAAAAAAGTTGGGAAACAAATGTGTAGTAGTAGTAGTAGTAGTAGTAGTAGTAGTAGTAGTAGTAGTAGTAGTGTCTTGGTCACAATACCTCAAATCTTCCCAGCATTTACAAATGTCTGGCATTATTTTTCAGATATTGTGGAACCAGCTATTGAGTAAATAAGAAAAACGTAACAAAAGAAAAATAATATGCAAATAACTGAAACATATTTGCATACAACATTTTGCATGCAACAATTGCATACAAATGCCATCAGTCTTAAGCCTTAAGTCTGCTGACATTAGAAAAGGATGTGGCTTACCTGTTTACTGAATAATTTAGAAATTAATATAGGCCTATAATTCTGGATTAACGCATGTCATAATAATAATCATCGGATGTTACATATGCAACATATAAATTTGCCAATTATCTAGATAAAGCTTGGGAGAAGAGGAAAAAAGCTCTTTATTGAGATGAATTGTAGATGAGAATATGTTGTTTGTGTGTGGTATGTGTGTACGTGTATATACATATGTATATGTGTGTATATGAATATATTTGTATTCATGTATTTCTCCGAATGATTTGTATATGCGACAGGAAGATGTTTGTTAAATAATAAAATTTGTGGTGTCTTGTAATCCCATGTGGGATGGGCCAAAATGTTTGGCATGACCATAGACTGTATATAGTCTATGGGCATGACACAGAAATAAAACATAACTAACTAACTAACAAACTAACTATGTATTCTACTATTTAGGTTAGCGGCTGAAATAACCATGGATGTATTAAGAGAATATATATATATATATTTCATATATTATTATATACGTTTATTATATATTTCATAGTTCGATAGGATCCGATGTATCATAAGAATGGGATCGCCGCATGCTCTCAAGTAGCCAGAGTGTAGGAAAACAACGCACGCCCAAAGCTTGCCCCCGCTGCAATCGTATTGGCTGTTTGGTGGAGGTGATTTCATGGGCTGTTTCATGTTAAATGAAAAGTATCTTACTCTTTACCAGAAAGGTCTCTATCTCTGTAGGGATCCTTTCATACCGTCAGAATAATGATCTTAGCATGTCAGTGGCAAAAACAGCACTTTTAGTGGAGGCAAACTGACAGTGAACATTTGTCCTAAAAGACTCTGACATTATTTTTGATTTTGACATAGGTCTTACATTTCATTCATAATAGTCTTAAAAAGGTCTTTAAAAGTCTTAGAGTTGACTTGGTGAAACCAGTAGAAACCTGTGAAGAAGTACTGTGATCTTCTACTAGTAATGCATTTACAATTTTACCTAAGTACTAAAAGTAAAAGTACTTATGCAGAATGGCCCATTTCAGAATAATATATATATTATATGAATGGGTTATAATTATGGGTATATTAATGTGTACAATGTACCACTGGTGTACATCACTTTAATGTTGCAGCTGGTTAAGTTGGGACGTATTTGAATTACTTTACAAACTGCTGGGTATTTGGTGAATATTCCCCTGGGGATCAATAAAAAAAAAGTTGTATCTTAACCTATAACTATACATTTTGTTGGAGCCATAATGTAACTTTGTTTGGTTGATATACAGTATCTCACAAAAGTGAGTACACCCCTCACATTTTAGTAAATATTTCATTATATCTTTTAACGGGACAACACTGAAGAAATGACACTTTGCTACAATGTAAAGTATTAAGTGTACAGCTTGTATAACAGTGTAAATGTGCTGTCCCCTCAAAATAACTCAACACACAGCCATTAATGTCTAAACCGCTGGCAACAAAAGTGAGTACACCCCTATGTTAAATTCCCATAGAGGCAGGCAGATTTTTATTTTTAAAGGCCAGTTACACTCACCTAAAGGATTATTAGGAACATCCTACTAAGACTGTGTTTGACCCCCTTTCGCCTTCAGAACTGCCTTAATTCTTTGTGGCATTGATTCAGCAAGGTGCTGGAAGCATTCTTTAGAAATGTTGGCCCATATTGGGAGGATAGCATCTTGCAGTTGATGGAGATTTGTGGGATGCAAATCCTGGGCACGAAGCTCCCGTTCCACTACATCCCAAAGATGTTCTATTGGGTTGAGATCTGGTGACTGTGGGGGCCATTTTAGTACAGTGAACTCATTGTCATGTTCAAGAAACCAATTTGAAATTATTTGGGCTTTGTGACATGGTGCATTATCCTGCTGGAAGTAGCCATCAGAGGATGGGTACATGGTGGTCATAAAAGGATGGACATGGTCAGAAACAATGCTCAGGTAGGTTGTGGCATTTAAACGATGTTGCGAAATGGTTGTGTGTGGAAATCCCAGTAACTGAGCAGATTGTAAAAATACTCAGACCAGCCTGTCTGACACCAACAACCATGCCACGCTCAAAGTTGCTTAGATCACCTTTCTTTCCCATTCTGACATTCAGTTTGGAGTTCAGGAGATTGTCTAGACCTGGACCACACCCCTAAATGCATTGAAGCTGCTGCCATGTGATTGGTTGATTAGATAATTGCATTAACGAGAAATCTTACAGGTGTTCCTAATAATCTTTAAGGTGAGTGTATTTCATGGATCCAGGATACTATGCATCCTGATAAAGTTCCCTTGCCCTTTGGAATTAAAATAGCCCCCCCACATCATCACATCCCCTTCACCATACCTAGAGATTGGCATGGGGTAGAGTCCATAAAATCATCCCTCTATCATCTCTTTATCAGGATGCATAGTATCCAGGATACTATGCATCCTGATAAAGTTCCCTTGGTCTTTGGAATTAAAATAGCCCCCCCACATCATCACATACCCTTCACCATACCTAGAGATTGGCATGGTTTTATGTCAGTTAGCCTAATAGCTAGTTTGATTTGCATTGAGAGATGATTTTATTGAAAGTACCCCATGCCAATCTCTAGGTATTGTGAAGGGTATGTGATGATGTGGGGGGGGGGGCTATTTTAATTCCAAAGGCCAAGGGAACTTTATCAGGATGCATAGTATCCTGGATCCATGAAATAACTGGCCTTTAAAAATAAAAATCTGCCTGCCTCTATGGGAATTTAACATAGGGGTGTACTTACTTTTGTTGCCAGCGGTTTAGACATTAATGGCTGTGTGTTGAGTTATTTTGAGGGGACAGCACATTTACACTGTTATACAAGCTGTAAACTTAAAACTTTACATTGTAGCAAAGTTTCATTTCTTCAGTGTTGTCCCATTAAAAGATATAATGAAATATTTACTAAAATGTGAGAGGTGTAATCACTTTTGTGAGATACTGTATGTACATGTGCAGTTTTGCGCTTGGCCACTGGGTGGAGCATTGACACAGGAGAAGACTTCTTTCCACCACTCCTAATCACTCCCACACAGTGGCAACTGCTACTTTGTGCCACCACTGAACCATTTCATCTATAATTCACTTATAAAGGACCGTGGTGTGCTCAGCACTCACTGTTTATCTCAGAGCTGTGGTCCACCTTTTACACTCATGGACTCAGAGCCGTAATTCAAATGTTATGGGTGTTGTCTCTGGAAATGGATGGGAATAATTCACATTGTTAGTAAAATGTGAGCAATTAAGTCTGACATGCTCCATCTGGTTCCCAGGAAGCAGATTAAATCAATCAATCATGCAAATGTAAGCAGAATTCCTTCCAAATTTGTTTAAACGTCCTTCTAGCATTCTCTCGGTAGTGTGTCATATGCTTTCGCTCTCCCCATCATATGTCTCAACATCTTCAAATGGTTTCCTGTACAGTGTAGATGTGTCTGTAATAACATTGTCCTTTTTTAGATCACCAGCAGGGGCATAATGACAGAATATAGACAATCCCTGAGTGAGATCCTGTGTTTCAGATCTCCAGTCTCCAGCTGTCTGCAGAATATAGCTTTCCTCTACGTGAAGTTAGCGCACAATCTCAGCTAAAAATATTGACACCGTGTACTATGCTAGGAAGTGGGTGCCATCATGAATTGAATCCTTGTTCCTTATTTATTTGTTCCCATTTATTTTTAGTAACTGAAGCTAGAAATGGATGTGTTGTTGGTTTAGGTGTGTCAACGAATGCTGGAGGCTATTTCCACGTTGTGTTGCAATCATCTTTCCACAAACACCTCCTGAACCCATGTCCGTGCCCGGGCAAGAAAACGTTTACATAATCGAGAGGATGATGAGACAGCAGCATGCAAGTCAAGCAATGTGTCAGGGGGCTTTATAGCACCGTCAATGGAGGAAAAATAAGACCAAAATGGGGGACAGACAGACCAAGAGATAATCCAAAGAGAAATCTCAGATGAGGAAAGGCCCTTTACACACCAGGGATGAACGGAAAAAGAAATCTAGGAGTATTTGTTGATGATTTTCCGTCTGTTTTAGTCTCTGTGATGTCACCTATAGGTTTCTAAAGAGCCAAAAATGAAAGCTAGAGGTGGAGCATGGATGGAGCTGAGGCAGGCCGAATGAAGCCTACAGTCTATGCTCGCCTCCTGTGATGGCAGCAGTGTTTGGTGTTTTAAGCCCCCAATGTCGCCTTCCAGGCAGCGCTGCCTGGTAGGCACTAGGATTAGGCAATGGTTAGGGTTAAGGTTAAGATTAAGGTTAAGGTTAGGGTTAGGGTTAGGGTTAGGGTCAGGTGCCTTGAAGTCGACGGTCGCAGCACTACGTTGAAGTCGACATTGGGGGCTTAAAACACCATGATGGCAGCCCACCTGTCACTCAAAGTGGAACACCCTTTATTATGCCAACGTTTAAGCCTTAACCAAAACTGTATTTTTATACCCGGCTGTAAACATTTTTTTTACGTTTTTAAAGATTATTCTTTGGGCATTTTAGGCACTTGTTATATAGGACAGCTGAAGATGTTAAAGGGGAGAGAGAGAGAGGGGGAATGACATGCAGCAAAGGGCCACAGGTCGGAGTCGAACCTGCGGTCACTGCGACAAGGACTAATGGCTGCGGAATGGCTCCAGAATGGCGGCGGAGTCAATAGGTTTCCATTAAAGCGCCCATATTATGCTCATTTTCAGGTTCATAACTGTATTTTAAGGTTGTACCAGAATAGGTTTACATGGTTTAATTTTCAAAAAACACCATATTTTTGTAGTACTGCACAGCTCTCTCTCACTGCTGCAGATCCTCTTTTCACCTGGTTTCTGTTTTAGCTACAGAGTGAGACCTCTTTTCATCTTCTTCTTCTGTACTATCTTTGATTGCACTCGCACATGCTCAGTAGTTCAGATGTAGATCATGTCAGCTAGCTAACTCTAGAGACAGTAAAAGAAAGCCTGTTTGTCCAACTTTGGTCAGTTACAAGGCAGGATTAGCTGGGAGACTTCTAAATGAGGGCACACATGTAAGTAGTTCTTTTGTGGATTATGGTGAACTTGTGTGTGTTGTAGCAGTGCTTTGCTATTGAGAACGACGTAGCATGCTAGCGTTAGCATTAGCGTTAGCATGCTAATGCTAACGGTTAGCATGCTAACGAGCTAACGGTTGTGGTTAGCCAGCTCATTTTGTAGCCGATTTTGACCAGCTCACCAGGAGACTGAAGGCAGGACACATTCAGAAACCGTATCTCACTCAAAACAGCATGGATGGATTTTTTTCAAAGTTTGTATGTGTGTGGAAGCACCAGAGACACAAAAGAACACCCCAAATCCCAGAAAAAGTGATTTTTTCATAATATGGGCACTTTAAAGTCAGTGTGTGTATTTCCACTGACTGCGGAACGGCTGAGTTCCGACTCCGGCACAGCTCTCCGGAGCAGATACGCAGATCTTCTATTTTTGCCGGACGCCGGAGAGCTCCGCAGCAATTCAGCACAATTCAGATTGTGCGGGACAGGAAGTTGAGGACAGAAACAAAATAAAACATCCAGTTAATTTTCAAAATAAAATACACGGCTCACATTGTATTTCCCTGCACTACACCTTGAAAACACAGCACAGAGTTGTTTCCCCTCTACTCCTCTGGATGGAAACTAACTGTTGTCGGTTTTGTGGTTCTATTCTAAGGGGAGTGACTCCCTTTTGGAGCCGGCCTCAAGTGGCCACTCGATGAACTGCAGATTTTTGGCACTTCACATTGGCTTCATTTTTCAGCACCGAAGGTTGCGCTTCATTTCAAACTGACACAAATGTGCACGTTCCATGCATTCCACCCAAAATTAAAGGTTTGCACTGTCACACAATCATCAATTGACCGTGTCTATATACAACAGAAATCATTGATGTGACGCTATCGCTAATCTGATATGGTCAGGTTTCATAGCCATAATGTAACTTGGTTGATATACAGTATCTAACAAAAGTGAGTACACCCCTCACATTTTAGTAAATATTTCATTATATCTTTTAATGGGACAACACTGAAGAAATGACACTTTGCTACAATGTAACGTATTAAGTGTACAGCTTGTATAACAGTGTAAATGTGCTGTCCCCTCAAAATAACTCAACACACAGCCATTAATCTAGTCTAAACCGCTGGCAACAAAAGTGAGTACACCCCTATGTTAAATTCCCATAGAGGCAGGCAGATTTTTATTTTTAAAGGCCAGTTACACTCACCTAAAGGATTATTAGGAACACCCTACTAAGACTGTGTTTGACCCCCTTTCGCCTTCAGAACTGCCTTAATTCTTCGTGGCATTGATTCAGCAAGGTGCTGGAAGCATTCTTTAGAAATGTTGGCCCATATTGGGAGGATAGCATCTTGCAGTTGATGGAGATTTGTGGGATGCACATCCAGGGCACAAAGCTCCCGTTCCACTACATCCCAAAGATGTTCTATTGGTTTGAGATCTGGTGACTGTGGGGGCCATTTTAGTACAGTGAACTCATTGTCATGTTCAAGAAACCAATTTGAAATGATTTGGGCTTTGTGACATGGTGCATTATCCTGCTGGAAGTAGCCATCAGAGGATGGGTATGTGGTGTTCATAAAAGGATGGACAACCAGAAACAAGGCTCAGGTAGGCTGTGGCATTTAAATGATGCCCAATTGGCACTAAGGGGTCTAAAGTATGCCAAGAAAACATTCCCCACACCATTACACCACCCCCACCAGCCTGCACAGTGGTAACAAGGCATGACGGATCCATTTTCTCATTCTGTTTACGACAAATTCTGACTCTACCAACAGAAATTGAGACTCATCAGACCAGTTTTTGCAGTTTTCAACTGTCCAATTTTAGTGAGCTCGTGCAAACTGACACAAATGTGCACGTTCCATGCATTCCACCCAAAATTAAAGGTTTGCACTGTCACACAATCATCAATTGACCGTGTCTATATACAACAGAAATAATTGATGTGACGCTATCGCTAATCTGATATGGTCAGGTTTCATAGTATACCTTTCACAATGACCACATGTCATTTCTGACACACATGTCCACAGCATTGAGTTAACGTTGGCTAATGCACTTGGAAATGAACGGTTCACTATACGTTAACTTGGCAACAACTAAAATGTTTTCCCCGTCTTTTGTAGGATACTCACCATCACAATTGAGTTCAACTGCTATCCTTCTTCAGATGTTCTCTTTATATCCATTGTCTTTACAATCTTTACTCTGAAAAGGGCAGTATATTGCAAGACCAAATGGTTCGATATCATTTGTAATGCAAAAGCCATCATTTTGAATTGGTTGGCTTGTTTTTTCGTCATCCAAAATTAGCAAAAAATCAAACCATCTGTGGAAAAGGTACTCCAAAAGTTTTGGATTCGGTGTGGATAGGCTCACAGAGAAAGCTGAGTTCTAATTTTGTAACGTGCAATTTATTCGCACAAATTGTTCACGTTTGGATATTCAAAGAGATCCTTTTTCTCCATTATTACAGCATATTGTACCTGTCCAAACATCCTTTTTCAGCACTTTATTTTGAGCTCTGACATGTGAAGCTGCACAGGTGAAGAAGTTATTTGTCATTAGAGCAACATTCCTTGGGTTTGGATTCGACAGTCCCGTGACGTCCCACAGACAGTTGTTTCTACCTTTGCTGGCACATCTGTCAGTGCAGCTGTCACGATGAGTAGGTGTGAATGAGCGGCTTGGACGATCTGTGCGTTTCTTTTGTCACAGTAGACACGGCAGTGACCTCAACCCTGTGTACGTCAGGAGCCTGACCTTTGGTTAGGACCATGTCCTTATCGTCGGCTCTGGGTCTACCTGTGGCAACACTGTGGGATTTTCACACATCAATCTGGAATGTCTGGAATTGTAGGTGTCATTTTAGGAAAAACATTGTGTGTGTGTGTGTGTGTGTGTGTGTGTGTGTGTGTGTGTGTGTGTGTGTGTGTGTGTGTGTGTGTGTGTGTGTGTGTGTGTGTGTGTGTCCTGCTGTAGCTGCTTACACCTAGACCACATATTCACACATTAATCTAAGTGGCTGTAATATGCACATGGCATGCACAAAAGACTTACACAATCACTTCTTGAGAAAACTCTCTTTCACTGGAGAGTTTTCATTTTGTGGTTTTCGATTCTGTTCCAGGACATTTTTAGACTTTCGGTGTGTGGAATGTTGGTAATCATCGTATTTATTCTCTGGCTCAGTGGCTAGGTCCAATTAAGTCATGTCTCAGTTTGTTCTTTTGGGTATATTTCGACCACTCAGGACAATTTAAGTTGTATGTTACGTCACATAACAGCTGTGCACCTGTATTATTTCCTCTGCAGTTTCACAAGAGCGATTTCAAAGGGAAATGGCCATCTTAGTGGCTGAGTGCTTTTCCTTCTGTGCATTGTTCATAGTTTTCCATCTGGTTAAAAGTTCATCCCTTGTTAAAAGCTGCACTTCCTTCACTTTTCAGGCTACTGCCAAGATTCATAAAGTCCAAATATCTAGTTAATATTTAGTTAACAAATTAGAAGTAATTTACCTCTGCCATTTGATTTCAAAGCCAGTGTAAATGAAAGAAGATATTTACAGTGCTGACTGAAAGAAACTCGCTAATGCCCTTGTAAGAGAAAACTGTTTGAGCTGAGGCGTGTTGAAGGACAGACATAAAGGAAGATGGAAGAGAAACAGAAACAGTGCAGTTTGAGTTTTTGTTATGTTTTAATGGATAAGGACAGCTCTGTCTGTGACCTCTGCAGGGTGTGGTGGTGATCCACTGATGCTGATCATCACATCCCTTACTGGAACAATGAGTCAGTATAACTCCGTACATCAACATCATAACCAGACTACAACTTACATGTGCTTTCTGACTCAAGGCTGCAAAGCTGGACCACTTGCATACTTTTCGCTGTTTCGGACTGTTCCAGCAGTCACAGCTAATCTGCTCTCTTCACTGAAAGGATACCTGCAGATCTGGCACAGCCAACCTGCCAAAGACTGGAAAATTTTCAGCACCACATGGTGCCAAAACCTCAGACACCAATTACCAAGTGCACTTGGAGCTGCTCTGCATGTAATGCATGTGTCAAATGTTGTCCTGGGAAAGGATTTGAGTATTATTTGTGGCTGTTACAGCCCACACAGCCTGTTTATTCTGAGTCACACTCAGTCACAGCTAGTTGGCACCACCCAAACCCACAAACTGGCCAACTTGAATATTGTCTGGGTTTGCTAAGGTTGGCTGATGTTGGGGGTACTGTACAAAAATGTACTTTTCAGAAAAAGCATGAACCTCGTGTAATGTGTAGAGTAGTAGCAGTGTCTTTTGTTGAATCAAATCAGAAATTAGATCAAATAAAAAAACATATGGAGTATTTAATCTGCAATGTTTTTTAAATTTTAATTTTAATTTTCTATTAAATTAAATTTTCTATTATGTTAACCAGTTCTCAAATACCAGCACTGATTTCTGTGATTTCAGTTGTTCAGCCTGTGAGAAACAAGACTAAAACTGTTTTCAGACTGAAAGCAAAGCAAATTTTCCACAAATTTGACCTGGATTTTTTTTATATTTATTTGTCCCATTATTTATATTTGGTAGCTGTAAGCTAGCTAGCAACCAACTATGCTTGTAGTGTTTGTGTTCAACTTCAGATTCACAGAAACTTTGCATTCTGTCTGAATACTTAATAAGAGCTTAAAGCCATGCTAGAAGCTCTGTGAGGCTCTACGTTGAGCTAAATAGATAGATAGATACTAGATAGATTGATACTTTATTGATCCCCAAGGGGAAATTCAAGGTCCCAGTAGCTTAAGACATCACACAAAACATACACATACATCATAAACAGATACTAATGCCAGCATGCTAAAATGCTCACAATGAAAATGCTAAGATAATGATATTTAGCAGGTATAACGTTTACCATGTTAGTTTTGCCATTAATTACAACTAAACAAACAAAGTATAGCTGAGGCTGCTGGGAATATCATTAGTTTTGCAGTTATTTTGTCGCAAACCAAAGTATTGGGCAAATTAACCATTTGACCTGATGGAAAGTCAGGATTACCTAACTTAAATCTTTCCTGAGGGGAACATGAATATCTGAACCAAGTGTCAATGGCAATCTATTCAATAGTTGTCGAGACATATGACACAAAAAACCCACAAATTCTCAACCCCATGGTGACGCTAGAGGATAAGTCAGGGTCAGTAGGAAAAGTCAGAAGCATACATCCTCTGGGGACCATGAATGCAATCCATCCAATAGTTACTGAGATATTTCAGTCTGGACCAAAGTGGCGGACAGACAGACACTGGATATTCAATCAGCACTACTGTCTAATTTCACAGTGAAACTAATCTTTACAATTGTACGTTATGTTTTGACAAAACAGAACAGCAAGGTTTGACATCTGTAAATGTGATTTCAGCCCTGCATACCTGTAGCACAGTGTCACCTCTGAGTATCATTACAGCAGTCTGAGTCTACACTGTATTTTGTTCTGCTTCCAGTCTGAGATATTTTAGGTTGTTGGACAACTTTTCTGAACATGTGTTAGACATTTTTGTTCCGCAGTGACAGATTTGGTAGAGTGATTTTCCTTTAGATCAATGCATTCTTTTCTAACATTTACAGGACAGATAATATTTTTATTACTTTGCCCTGCAGTTTTTGCATTCACAAATCAACAAGGAATCCAATGGGCTTTTCCTACATACCATCACATACCAAAACAATATTCGCTCAAACTGAATAGGGGTCATTGTACAGGATTTTGGGGGTTTCTTCAAACGTGTCCACTGTCAGTGAGAGTGATACTTTACTGTCTGGGAGCTCTCCAACATCTGTGTGCTCTGGAAAAATGTGTTCTCTGCCACTCTTGGTTGAAATTGGCAAATACTGTATGACTTCACATTCATGTTATGACTTTGCTACATCTTTTTAGCATGATGCATAATGCAAAATGAAGCTACACTAACAGTATATTCATAAAATGTGTCCTACCAAGTATACTTAGGATCATTCAAGCTTGCATTTAGAATCTTAAGCACAGAGAGAGGCTTTTTCATACAAAACAATAGTCCAAGTGAACTGTATTTATATACAATAGTTTGAGATATTCTTCCTAGTGCTATGTTTTAGTATAGCCATTACATTGCAATCCTTCCAGTCTCAGTCATTCTTGGAGAGCATGGAAAACACATGGCCAGGACATTCTAGTTTTCAGAGAAAGCTGAGGCCTTGCAGTACATCTACACTGGCTGGCCACATGGAGCCCACCTGCCTGGGGCCCGGACACACATACTTTCCTCTTCTCTATCTTTCTGTCTGTCTCCTTCTATTTATAACTCATCGCTGGATGTCTTTGCTGCCCACCCAGCTCTGTGAGAAATGGCTGATGTTGATATTCAGGAATCTTGACTGAATCCCTTAACGATGAATGGCTAACTTACTGTTTCAGTGACTTGTGGTCCTTTTGCTATGGTGTTTAGATTCAGGCATATTGTGGCTTCCTTGTAACATGTTGCATGACATGTACGTAGTTGTGCAACACAAGCTGATCTAGGGATGGCAATGTCTGTCTTTCATTCCATCAGTTTGATTCAGACTGAAATGTATTAACAATTATTGGATAGATTGCCATGAAATTTGGTACAGACATTCATGGTACCCAGAGGATGACTCCATATGACTTTGGTGATCCTCTGACTTTTTATCTAGCAGTTTAGAAATGTCACTTATCCAGTGGAACATCTCAACATTTATTTGGATGGATTAGAGTAAAAGTTGGTACAGAAAGTCATGGTCCCCAGAGGATGTATCTCAGTGACTTTGGTGATCCTCTCACCTTTCCTCTCACCTTTCCTCTCCCCTTGATATTTGTGGTTTTGATTGAAATGTCTCCACAACCACTGGATAGATTACCATGCAATATGGTACATTCATGTCCCCTCTCAGGATGAATAGTAATAACTTTGGTGAACCCCTGACTTTTCTTTTTGTCCAGTATATTAAGGCGAAATAGAACGGGCAGCAACATGCGGGGTCTGACCAACGTGTTGTTTTTGTTGCTAGCAACTGTCTCTACGTAAGGAAAGCTGTGAAAGGTGTAATTTTCGGAGGAATCATAGCCAAATCAGTCTAAAGCTTTATGCCATTAACACACAGTTTAGGAGCGCAATACTAATGATTTTGTTTGAAGTTCCTGTGACGTGACATTTACACTCTATGGTTCAGACTCAAACACACGGAGCTCTGAAGCAGACCCGTGTGACGCTTTAGTTTCCAGTCTCGCTGTAAAAATAGAGATGAGCAGTGTGGCTTCCGTGGTCTGTGCAAAAACTTATAATTGACGCACTCTGCTGTGGACGTGCTGCGGCAGATGTGTCGTGTTTGTGCTCTGTATATTTCTGCCGTAGTTTCGGTTTTCGACCTCTGATGTAAAGCAGCATACAGCCACTTCCCTAAACTTCGTCTCATTCAGGTAGATCTCAGAACTTCTGACAGACACAGAGACCACTGAAGGTCTGAGATGTACCGTATCAGCAGAGCAATCACGTAATGCGCTGCAGACTGATGGAGCAGGTGGATTATTTTCTGAAATATAGTGATTTTATTCTAATAATGGCCTATTATAACTTTATTTTTTTTATCAAAATATCATGACTCCTCCAAATCTCAGAGAACACAGATAAGATGAGTTATATTTTGAATGTGCACAAAGTTCTTCAACATGAGCAGAAATCTTGCTCAAACACATCTGAAATATTACAGTCCAGGGGTTTATTAATGCAATAAAATGAATTAATTTATCATTGAGGTGAATACTTGTCATATGCACATTTAAGGAGATTACATCCCCAACAAAAGATGCAAAAGAGGGAGTAAATTATGCCTATACATGTGTGCTGACTCAGATAAAATTTGAAAAGTTGATCTACAGGAGAATAAATAGTTGAAAGCAATACAGAATGCCTGCAAAATATTCCATTATGCTTTTATATTTGGATTGTGATCTGTTTCCCTTTACATAAAGATATTTCCAGCATATACATTGATTCAGAAAAAGATAGAAATAGGGGCATAAAAATTCAGCACAATGCAGGAAATTAAGTGTTTTACACTCAAAATTTTCTGGCGGGGGGCTGACCCCCTGACCCCCAACATCATAAGTTATCACACAGATCTGGATGCAAAACCTTGGCCTTTGGGTTGCCAGGCCAGTTATGATTAGGCCAGATGTTGGTGCTTTTTAACTAACATCTTTGTAGATGGGCAGCTAAAATAAACAAGCACTGGCTATGAACAAGCTGGGCAAGAACAATCCCCGTTTTGCATTGCATTTAGTTAAGTTAAATGGGTCCAGGCTAAGCCCCGAACCTCCTCAAGTCCTAGAAACGCCCCTGGCTGTGCCTTAGTACTCCCTCACAAAGCTGCTAGCATGGCTGTAGAGTGTTCTGGGACAGTCTCAGACACAACATACATGCAAACAAAGATGGCTGTTTAAAACTTACACTGTGTATCCTGAACTGCTTCAGTCACGTTGTTAGCACTGCTGCCTCTGCACTAACTGTTTAGTAATGAAGCAGCTCAGCTCTGTTGTGTGTCTAATAGAGCTCAATATCTCCATTAATGTTTCATTAAATGCTTTTATAAAGAGTTTTAAGCCTGGAACCAAGCCAACCAGCTATGAGATTAATCATGACCATAAAACTACATGTAAGGCAGCACAAGCACATATAAACCTGTAATTGTAGTGTAAGCTGTTATTTGGGCTCAGCATGGATTCCCTTAGATGACTTTTAATTTTATATTTTCAATAAAAAAGAATCGGACAAACCAGCCAACCCGTGTTGTTTCCTGGATACCAGCAAGTGCAGGAACTCAAACATATGTCAAGGGTGAGTCATAGAACAGGAAATATTCTCTGAACCACAGATGCTTTGTATCTGTTTCTATCTATTCTATCTCACACCCAGTAAGAGAAGGAGCTGTACTAACTGTCCAGAAGACAATGACGAACGCATCTTGTCAAAGTATCATATTTGACTTTACAGGCAGATTCCTGCCTCCTGTTTACATCTTAGTCTTCATCATTGGTCTGGTAGCTAATGGATGGGGATTGAAGTCTTTGCTGCACAACTGGAAGAAACTAAAGATCATCAATGTTTTTGTTCTCAACCTCGGACTTGCTGATATTCTGTACCTGCTCACACTCCCCTTTTTGGTGGCGTACTACTTTATGGAGAGCAAGTGGATCTTTGGAGACGCATTCTGCAAGATAACAAGATTCTGCTTCAACCTGAATTTATATGGCAGTATCGGGTTCCTTACTTGTATAAGTGTGTACAGGTACCTGGCTATTGTCCATCCAGTGAGATTGATAGGAAGATTAACTCTGACTCACTCTGTGCGGATCTCAGTCATGGTTTGGTTTTTAGTCAGCGTTCAAAGTCTTCCGGACATGTTCTACAGCAAAACATTTGGAAACAACACTGAGAAATGCTTCGATACCACCTCTAACATCTATGTGGATGATTACCTGAAATACAGCCTTGGATGGACAGTCAATGGGTTTTGTATCCCATTGCTCATCACACTGGGCTGCTATGGACATGTGATTGTCGTTCTCTGCAGCACAAATACCACTGACAAGGTACTGAAGTTGTTGTTCATCGTGATTCTTCTCTTCTCTGTTTGTTACATCCCCTATCATGTACTGAAGAACCTCAACCTCTGGTCAAGAGTTCTGCAAAAACAGAAGATATGTCGTAAATGGTCTAATGGAGTCTACATTGCTCCTCAGATAAGTCGTGGCCTTGTGTGTCTGAACAGTGCTCTCAACCCTCTGGTTTACCTCCATGGAAATGAAGATATTCCTGCTCAGCTCAGACAGCTGCTCCAGCAAGTTCGTCAGATGTTCAGCCGTCCGCCTCCAACTAACTCTGCTGGTGTGCCTATGGCACAAATCACAGATGGAGGTTATTGAAAATGTTAAAACTTTACTGTAAAAAGCAATGTGGTTATCTCAAGGTTTACGTTTTACACTATAATGTTTTCTGTCATGACATTTCTTTGTATTTGTTGTCATAATCGTAAGCCCAATAAGCCCAATAAGCCCAATTACCCGTCATTGTAAATGTAGAGGGGCGGGTTATAGAGGTCAGAGGGCGCAGGCTGGAGCCGCCGGCTGGCAAAATTACAAATCCCACTATGGCCACGTCAAGACGTGCCCTACGAAGCAGCTCGATTGGTTGGGGTTAGGACCTGAACAAATGGGGTTACGTTACCTTGCGTAAGCATGGACGCCTGGTCAATAAATGCTATTGAAGGGGGGGTCATAGTGGAAATCGTAATATCAAAGAATTTCTAATAAGGGAAGACGTTTCACTCTCTCGATACTTCTGGCTTCTAAACTGGTTGCAGTTCCACTCTGGGTCCCCTATAGGGCGCTCATGGGCCAGTGCAGAATGAATGGATATAATATGATATAATTTTTTGTCTAGTAATTTGAATGTTGCATTCGAAAGGGGAGGCAAAGAAAATACACAATGCTGGGTGTTAGATTTTTTCTAAGTCGCTTTTTTGTTCTAAAAAGCCTTTTAAAATGTCAATGACGTCATACACATCGTACGGCCAGAGATACTGCTTTACGACAAGCTGACTGAGTCACTTCCTTTTTTCTCTCGAGGCATCGATCACACAGCTGACAGGTAGGCTCTCCCTGTTAATACACGTGCTAGAAAGAGGTTTGCTAATGTTTTAAAGACCACGCCGAAATATTCACTCTGACATTCTGGTTCCGCTTCAGATGCCATCAAGCGGGATCTCTGGTCGTAATCACTCCTTCACTGACCAATCAGCATTCATTAGCAGAATGCTAGCGTGTTATGGACGTGTTATAACGACTCAACCTGTAAGAAATTGAAAGGACATAAGTACTTGTTCATTCAACTTTCAACCTATGATCCACGTTGAACTTGCAGAAACTACAATCAAATCTGAGATTTTTCAACAACAATCAGGCGAAAGAGACAAATTTAGCTGTCTAGCTCCATAGAGTCCCATTCATTTTGCACTCACTCGTGATCACCCCCAGTGGAACTCTGGTGGAACTGCAACCAAATTCGGTACAATGGGGCTAAATAGGGAGTGAAAAGGCTTTCCGTAGACGGGCTTTGGTAATATCGCCAGCGGGTACGGTAAACATTCGCATGGTAACAGCGAGTTCTACAAATCAGAAATGTCGCGTTATGCTTTTAGGATTGTTTGTTGTGTAGTATTTCTTCTTAAGAAATAAAATGCATATAAAAAGGTTTATTTCATACGGACTTCTAGCTTCTACAGGAGCAGAAACTTTCTGTTTACAACCTCATAGCTCGTGGTCAGTCTACCTCGGAGGGTTTAGACATTTTGGCTGATAATCATCTGAAATCCTTACGGAGAAAATGAATGTGATTTTTCCTTCCGGAACCACACTGTTGAGCAAGATGTGTCCTGTTTAAATTCTCTTCAGAGGAAAGCTTTTCTCACAATAGAAGAGACATTGCGATGATTCAAGTTCAAGCTAACCTCAGGCATGCTGCCCTTACACCATGTAAACCAGAGGGTAAGAGAAGGATTTCATCTCTTTGAAGTCTGGCTGAAGTTACACACTGGGGACTTTAGGGAGTATTTTAGGTTTGGGGATGAAAAAATGAAATAGTGGAAATATCTGCTCTATATCTGTCCTTTGAAAAGTTCATCTACTATATCTGACTCACCATACAGTGGAGCGGCAGCTTGTAAAAACATCAGCAAGATAAAAATCTCGTCAACTTAAATCAGGAATCGTCACCACAAAAGCCCCGGAGGTTGTTTGACTTGTAGACAACTGGCCTAATGTATTTTTCTCCCCTCAGCTCGTGTGAAGCTGTGTAAACTTAGAGCGCCACAAGACTGGAAAGAGAGGGAGGAGAGGAAAACGAGGGGAAAGACTTGGGGGTGGAGGTGTGTGTGTGTGTGTGTGTGTCTGGAAGTGGAAATGGGCAGCAGGGAGGAGGAATGTGAAACATTTCTGATGCCGGTCCAGCGGCTGTTTACACGGTAGTCAGACTGTGACATCAGAGTCCAGACTTTATAAATGTCAGCAGGCGCAAGAATGAGCAGTTAGCAAACAGCGTCACACAGGTTAGTGAGACAGACGGAGCTCCATCAGCAACGAACACAAGCCCCCATGGACCGACTGCTGTGCGACTGTGTGATAGCTCTGGCTGGACTGCTGTGTGTGGCTACACAGGTGAGGCCTGTTCCTGCTTCCTTACAGTAGTTGGTTCTGAATTAGATTAGTGTGTGTGTGTGTGTGTGTGTGTGTGTGTGTGTGTGTGTGTGTGTGTGTGTGTGTGTGTGTGTGTGTGTGTGTGTGTGTGTGTGTGTGTGTGTGTGTGTGTCTGTGACCCTAGGTTTGAAAGATGTGTGATTTTTCTAGGCTCACTTTCAAAGAACATTTCTGTGCAGGAAAGTCTTAGTGTGATCATTTATCCATAACTTATTATAGTTATTTTATTTGTTTTATGTGTGGAGGAACATCTGATTGTCTACCCTGTTTTGAAATGAAGAAAAGAGGGATGATAGTTGTCCTGTCTGGACAGAAATAAGGTCACAGTGTACGACATATGGAAATATGATAAGACAAGTAGGACCATAACAATTCTAACTTGTTAACTGTAGCTTTTTAATACCTGTTCATTATTATCCTGATTATTTGATTAGTTGTTTGGCCTATCAAATGTCAGAAAATAGTGAAACATTCCCATCACAGTTTACTACACCCCAAGGTGATATCATAAAGTTGCTTGTTTAGTCCGACTAGTCGTCACAAAACCAAAAAGATATTCTAGTTTATGATCACACAAGACAAATCCTCACATTTGAGAAGGGAAGTAGATCATTGTTGGTATTTGTGCTTGAAAACCGAATCAAAAGAGTGAGAAATATCAAAATAATCAAAAATGTTTCTCTTCCACATTATCATCCTGCTCTCTGGTTGAAAGCTGATTAACAGTAAAGAAATAATGTGTAATGTTCTTGCAGTGTGTGCTTGTAAAATTACAATACAGCAGCATTATATTGTCGAGTCTGAATTCGGTCTGTATTTCTATACAGTGTCATGAAGCAACAAAACCTGCTCTGGTTAGGTGAAACTGGGCTCCAGATTTCGCCTGTGTTTTGGCTCCGCCAGAGACATGTAATTGGAAACAGTGGTTTGGCCTGCCTGACTGTGTCGGATACCAATAATATTTTCCTTACTCATGAGGATAATGATTCAGCTGATGATTATGAGAATTGGTATGATGCTAATGATGTTCTCCGTTCCCATGTGTGTTGTCCCTGCAGGTGCTGTGCCAGCTGTGTGACAGGCCCTGCCTTTGCCCCACTTCTGTGCCCCAGTGTCCCTCAGGAGTCCCGCTGGTGCTGGATGGCTGCCGCTGCTGCCAGGTGTGTGCCCGGCAGCGGGGCGAGCCCTGCACCGAGCTGGTTCCCTGCGACAGCCAGAGAGGACTGCAGTGCGACTACAGCGCCAGCTTCCCCGGAGACCCCGGGGAGTGTGTCAGTGAGTGCCTCTTCTAACAAGCAAACAACCCGGGGTAGCCATGTTTGGGTGGGTAGGACAGAGTGAAGTGGACACACAGGGGAGGAGGCGATAGAGCCTCAGTCGGTCTGCACGAGCGGGACAAACAGACACTTCATGTTTAGAGTGTGCTCAGCCGAGCTCAGGGACGGCCTGCCGGGCGGCGGCGCTCTGCCAGAGCTCCAAAACCTTTCAACTTCTATTTCCAGGACTGCTGTTGACACATTTGCTCTAATGATTGTGCTTTGAGCAGCATGATAAATTGCAGAGACAACACTTAACGGATTGAAGAACAGACTCAGCAGTTACTCAGTGGAGAGGCCTGTTTTTCCCATAAAACTACACAACCATTGGCAGGGACAGCAGCTCCTGTGTCCTCACCTCTCTCTCTCTCTCTCTCTCTCTCTCTCTCTCTCTCTCTCTCTCTCTCTCTCTCTCTCATTCATTCATTTCCCTCTGCTGTGTCCCTCTGCATCCATCCACCTCCCCCCTCTCCCTTCACCCTAATCCAATCCTTTCACTTCCTGATTAAGTTTCCCGCGTCAGTCCGAGGTGCAGGTGTGGTGGAGAAAGTTAAGACGCCATCTGTGCTGTGTGTGCCCTCACAGGTCAGGAGGATCTGCGCTGCGAAGTCAACGGCATCACTTACCGTGAGGGCCAGTCCTTTCAGCCCTCCTGTGACACCTACTGCCACTGCAGAGGCGGAGGGGTGAGCTGTGTGCCAGCCTGTCCTCTAAATGGCCGTCTTCCCACTCCGGACTGTCCCAACCCACAACATATCCGGCTACCGGGGAAATGCTGCAAGGAATGGGTGTGTGAAAACTTGGAGAACACAGTCATTCAGGACGCCATCACAGGTAAACTCTACAGGTGGAGGCGGGACTTATGAGGGTTAAATCAACCCATCAACTTCCTCCAGCGCAGGCCTTCATTTATGTTATAAAGTAGATTTCATACTAGCAGCAGCAGTGGAGTACAGTAGAAGCTTCACAGTAGATAGATGTAACGCTCATGTCTCTACAATATGAAGCTACATCCAGCAGCAGATTAGCTTAGTTTAGCATAACTAGTCCGTACTGTCCAAAGGTAAAAAAATGTTTGAGCTGTACAAAACCCAAAGTGAACAACAAAACAATTAGTTCCCACCTGTTTCCAGTCTTTATGCTAAGCTAATGTAAGCTAACTGTCTCCTGGCTGTAAGCTTCATATTTAATTTAATATTTATTTAAATTTTTTATTTTATCACCCTGTGGCTAATGCGCTATGTACAGCACTTTGGTCAGCGCGAGCTGTTTTTAAATGTGCTATAGAAATAAACTTTACTTACTTACGTAATGAGCAGACATAAGAGCGGTAGCGATCTTCTTGCCAAATTCTTTGCAAGAAAGCAAATAAGTGCGTTTGCCAAAATTAATTTCATCCTGACATCAGAGCTGGGTATTTACGAGATATTTTCCAGAGTCATATGTATTTCCATATACAGTATTGCCGGATTTCTCAGCTACAGATACATTGACGATCAGTCCATATGGCAACATTATCATTACATCATTTTAATGAGGTTTGTCACTGGTGGTCATGTCTGGAAGTTTTTACTGGAGCATTTTTGCATTAAACTGGGGAGTGTCCGGCCAGAGGAAAACTCCCAATGTCCAAATATAACTCACTTTGGAAAAGTCAAAACATTTTTTTCTCAGTTTCCTAGTTTCATAACAACCACAGCAGCTGTGTAACAATTAAACATGAAGTCATATAGAGACTATTACTCCATTAAAAGGGCAGTGTGTGTGTGTGTGTATGTGAGAGGGAGTGTTAGGGAAATGAAGCCACTCTAAAAACATCTGGAATTCCAAACACTGTCGGAGTCAAACAACCTTACGAGCGCAGCAATAGAACATTTTGTTCTTGGATACAAAACCTTGATAATGTCATTCCTGAAGATCAGCTGATTATTATGACTTCTACATGTTAGTCTTGGGGGAAACAACATTTTTGTTATATTCACAAAAATCCAAAGCATTGGATTCGTTTTGAATTGGACATTTTTGTGAGCAAAAAAACAATCAGATTAGACATTAAAGTTACTGGAAGTGAGTCACTGAGGTGAATGAGTTCGATCAGCATCTAGTTTAGTTTAGTGCCAAGATTCTCTAACTTTGAGGCTCCAGAACTTGCCTGGAAATCATCACATTTTTAAGTTTTCGATGCCATTTTTTGCTTCCCGATAACGATTCCGATACCTGAACTTGTGTATCGGCCCATACTGAGTACCAATCCAACACCAGTGTGTCATACATTGTATTATATTTTAACAGCTGTGTACTACTATCCCTGTATGATATACTGTATGGATGTGATATGATTGCTACCATTGTTGTACGGCCTGGTTCAGGTTAAACTCTTTATGAAACATGAACAAACACAAACAATGAATGCCACAGAACTTTCTTTTATTATCCACTTTGACAGTCAGTCATAACGGAAAAAGAACATAAATCAACTATTTTAAAGTAGATTTTCTTCAGGGCTAAATTACATGGTATCCGATCGGTGCATAAACTCCTGTACTTTCCGATACCGGTAACAGCATTTTAGGCAGTATCGGAGGCTTTTCCGATACTGGTATCGGAACATCTCTAGTCTGGACATCCATGAACACATTCCAAACAGGAACTGGTAATAATTAATTCAGCATACTTTTAGTGCTGCCAATTTCTCAAAAATGTGAAAAAATCTAGGCATAAAACCTGCTATTGTACATGCTGCAACTTGAACTGTGGATGTGATCTGAATTTGCTTCTCTGTGTTTTATTTGGTTTCTTTAGCCATGAGACCCGGCAGGCTGTGGCCAGCTCTCCCGATGGATCACCCTTTAAACAAACTGGTCCCACCTGCCTCCACCTGTACGGCACAGAGCACCCAGTGGAGCGCCTGTTCCCAGAGCTGCGGGGCTGGGGTCTCCACACGGGTTTCTAACCAGAACCCAGCCTGCAAGCTGCAAATGGAAACTCGACTTTGTAAAGTGCGGCCTTGCCATACAGTTCAGCCCATCCCAAGGAAACCCATGGTGAGCTTTTGTTTATGTCTACTGCCTGTATGTTCTGTGTCTATTTCTTTATACATCCCATTTGCTTCCATTGATGGCTTAAAGGGTATTTTGTTGTTTTTTTTAACCTGGAGGTTTTTAACCTTACTTTGAAATTGGTCCAGCATTGAGCAAGAATGCTGTAACCGGCACCCGCAAACCGGACTGCAATGCAATCCTTTAGGACAAATGTACATCTTCGATCTAGTCCGTCCACTAAAAGAGCTGTTTTTGTCAGATTATTATTCTACTTGTCTAACAACATTTTGGAAAGGATTCCTACAGAGATAGACTTTTTTGTTAAGAGTAAGATCCTTTTTGTTTTACCAGAATCACCGAACCCACCAGACTCCATTTATTTGTGATAGTGATTTCTGGGCAGTTTCATGTTAAACAAAAAGGATCTACCTCTGTAGGGATCCTTTCATATTGTTGTCAGACACTTAGAACAATAATCTGAGCATGTCAGTGACAAAACAAGCACTTTTTGTGGACTTAAATTACATTATAGCTTGTTTTGCCGCTGCCGAATGTTGTTCACATCAGTCACTTACAGTAGACACAAAAACATAGGAAAATACAGTCCAGATAAAAAAAAATAAAAAATACCCTATGGTAAGTTCACCCAAATCACAAAAAGATGATTCTGGTGTTATGTGCTGAGTTTGGAGACAATTAAAGCTGGAACTATAATTTCTGGGAACAAATAGCTAAAAATCTGATCAATTTTCTGCATGGCTAATTACAAACAAAAGGTAAGTGTGAGTATATGCTTATTGTGATCAGGGTGAATTTCAAATATTTCTCCAATGCAGAGCTACTATGCACAAAGGTACCATTTGAAAGGTACCCTGTGAAGTTTTTTTGTTAAGTTTTTGTGTATACATGCTGTTTTCCTAGTGGGGACAGCAGGGACGGTGCAGGGCTAGCTACACGTCACCAGGGCCCATTCGGCTGGTTCACCAGGGCTGCTACAGCACCCGGGCCTACCAGCTGCGTTACTGCGGACAGTGCACTGACTCCCGCTGCTGCACGCCTTATCAGAGCACCACGGCTGAGGTGACCTTCCGCTGCCCCACAGGCAGACTGCTGCAGCGAGCTGTGATGATGATCCACTCATGTGTTTGTCACAACAACTGCCCCTACTCACCTTACAGTAACCCTGCTCTGTGGGGATACAGGCCCTGATGACCCCGAACAGTAAGACTTCACTGATTCGTATCACACAGACTTCCTCTGATCAATGTGCCTTGGAAGACAAAATGACAATTGTCGATAAAAACTGTGATTGATTTGGGATGAACGTCGATCTTCACACATGTACAATCTCAAACTGCACTTATTCACAACTCCTTTATACTCCTACACAAAAAACAAAAAACAAGGAGAAATAAGTTTATAACCCCTAAAAGAAAAAGGTACAATCACAAGTGTTTTTTAAGAAAGATGTGCACTGATTTTCCCTCTGAGACTTTCCCTCCTAGCGGTCAGAGGCCACAGCAAACCCTTTAAGTACAAAGGTGCCTGATCATGTAATGCCAGTTGTATGCCAAAAGTGGCATTTTAAAATCAATCCTCAAAATGACAGGGAGCCAATAGAGAGTCACCAAAGCTGGTGTCATGTGTGGTTTATATTTAGTTTTTGTTAAAAGCATTGCTGCTGAGTTTTGGACTATTATTAGTTGCAAAAGAGAAAATATGCTGAGGCTCCTTAACAAAACTATCCAGTAGTCGACACCGGATACAATAAAATCATGGTTCATTATGGAGTTCAGAATTTAGGTTGGGATCATCACCAAATGGGCCAATTAAATTTGTGTAATTCTGCATTACCGTATTTGGGCGAAGAAAATTATTTATTGTAATTCAAATACAGTTTTTTCACCTAAAAGACCCAAGTTGTGAATTGAGGACAGTTGGCCATAATGTTAATTTGGTCATAAAGATATTTTTTAAAGACATATTTACATTGCTTACCAGCAACATGTCTTTAAGAGCAAATGTCAATGTCTTAAAAATGTGTTTGTTTGATAGAAAGTTCTGCCACAGAATGACTCCAACCCTTGTGTTGACAGATAATGTTTTCTGACGTGATGCAGTGCAACTCTTTGCTTGTACAGTTTTGTTTTTGTGTTTTTGTAGTCTTGCGACATTGCACTTCTTTCTTTATTTTCTGTTTTGTTGTAAATAATTCTGGACGGATGTCTCTTATGTATAGTGAAACATGTCTCAATACCTTACATATGTCTTGCATTTTTTACTCTCAATGATTTTTGTGTTTTTTGATTTATATTTTTTCATATTAGTATTCACAGATTTCTATAGTCATGCTAGAGCTTTTCCCAACATTTCACTTCATTCATCAATAACTACTGTGCAGTGTGTTTCTTCCTTTTGTAAATGAGCTGTTAAATGTTATGCTTACAGAAATGCACAGCACCACAGAAGTCATTTTTGGTATACCATAAAACACATTAAGCCAAATGAATGATTAGTATTACTATTAATGGCTTTTTGTTTTTGATGTCTGTACAATTCTGCACATAGGCATGCACTGTGCCCCAGTCACTCCAGATGAGTAATCCTGACATCTTGTGGACAAAATGATCTACTGCTGGGGATGAGGGCATTGCAATAGCTTTATTTCTTTCAAATATTTTTTTTTACAATAGGATATCACAATAATTCAATTTCAATTCAATTCAATTCAATTTTATTTATAGTATCAAATCATAACAAAAGTTATCTCGAGACACTTTCCAAAACCCCAACAATTACAGTAATTCCATCAAGAGCAAGCATTAGCAGTGGCTATCGCGACAGTGGCGAGGAAAAACTCCCTTTTAGGAAGAAACCTCGGCAGACCCAGACTCTTGGTAGGCGGTGTCTGACGGGCCGGTTGGGGGTGTGATGAACAGTGGCGATAATAGTCACATTAAAGGTCACAGTGACGTCGAAGGTTATCGTGGAAGTTCATGTCATAGCAGGGCACATCGTGTCATACTGAGTAGTGCAGTCCCCTATACCGGATCCTGACTACTCTGTGCATAGGAACATCACAGCAGGGCGTTGCGGGATGTAACGTGGCGCTGCAGAGCATGGGTGGATGCGGCGGATGCAGCGGATGCAGCAGGATGCAGCAGGATGCAGCAGGATGCAGTAGGATGCAGCAGGATGCAGCAGGATGCGGCCGGGATTTGCAGAGAATCACAGAGCATAGCTCTGCGAAGAAGAAACATAAGGACTCCGGGGAGTAAACTCCCCAGAGCTAGATTAGTAACAAGCAATTCTGGGACAGGATGCATACAGAAGTAACAAGTAGAGAAGAGAGAGCATAGGAAGGAAACAGCCTCCCCTGCAGTCTAGAATTGTAATAGCATAACTAACTACGAGGAGAAGCAGGTGGGCCGGGTTAGGTGGACGCTGCAACTCCTCACTCCCTAACTATAAGCTTTTTCAAAGAGGAGGGTTTTCAGTTTACTCTTGAATGTGGCGACGGTGTCTGCCCCTCGAACCCAGACTGGAAGCTGGTTCCACAGAAGCGGAGCCTGATAGCTGAAGGCCCTGGCCCCCAGTCTACTTCCAGAGACTCTAGGAAACACGAGTAGCCCCGCATTCCGGGAGCGCAGTGCCCTAGTGGGACAATAAGGCACTAAGAGCTCTTCTAGGTATGATGGTGCTTGACCATTTAGAGCTTTGTAAGTCAGGAGGAGGATTTTAAATTCGATAGGATTATAATAAACAGTTCCTGTAATATTACCAGAGGTGTCAAGTAACGAAGTACAAATACTTCATTACCTTACTTAAGTAGAAATTTTGGGTATCTATACTTTACTGGAGTAATTATTTTACAGCAGACTTTTTACTTCTACTCCTTACATTTTCACACAATTATCTATACTTTCTACTCCTTACATTTTAAAAATAGCCTCGTTACTCCTATTTCAGTTCAGCTTGTTTTCATTCCGGCTTGTCATCGTTCAAAAAAACACACACACACAAAAAAAACTATCCAGATAAATCACGCCATCCGGATAGAGTGAATTTGATTGTGGTTGGATGAGATTCCGACACCCTATTGGTTTATACGCAATCCATCGCACCTGCACAGACCCGGAGCTAATAGAGAGCCGAAGTCCCGCCATTCTACTTCCAGTCCATGGGACCTTAATTTGGAAAAAATATGAACAAGAGTCAATGGAGAGATAATAATTATTTTTTGATCCCGTTTGAATTGAGCCATGGATTACAAATATGATGTTCGTCAATTTAAAACATTATTTTTCAACCGAAGAAAGTCTCCGTTTATTGTTAAACTGTTGAAGTATAAGACTGTGAAAATACGTTAATTAGAAAGATTACACACTTCAATGTCTTATGGATGACGTCTCGCTGAAGCAACGATGTCTGTGTTGTCTTGTACCAGGATGTAACGTTATTCTAATGAGCAGAGGATCTCGCCTGTTCTTTTGCTTATCTGCTGAAAACACTTCACTGGATAAAACCCAGCAGTTAAGATAACGTTACATGTGTTGTTTAACAGAGCTAAGCTAGCTAGCTAGCGAGCAAGCCAAGCATCAAGCTAGGTGAGGTAGATTGTGTGAGACGGGAGATGTAGTCCACTGAGCAGTTTCACACAAAACTAAGTGGTCATGTGACAAACCTACGGCTAACTAAGACTTTCTTCGGTTGAAAAATTATCTTTTAAATTGACGAACATCATATTTGTAATCCATGGCTCAATTCAAACGGGATCAAAAAATAATTTGCTTCTCCCTGTTCATTACCGTTCATATTTTTTCTGAGTTAAGGTCCCATGAGGTCCACCGGAAGGGGCGTGACTTCGGCTCTCTATACGTCCCGGTGCCTTTACGACTGGTATCTACCGGACAGAATAGCAACGCGGATTTCGGTGCCTCATTAAGTGCCACTTAAACTACTGCGCTTCTCTCTGATGCTCCGAAAATGGCGTTAGAGGGAACTGAAACATTGCTGCACGGGACGCTAGATAACACAACACTCGACAGCAGGTAACGTTAGCCTACCGTTAGCTAGCATCTGGAGTAAACACGGTTAAAATGCTGACAGCTAAACGGTGTAAAAGTGTGTCTGTATTTCACTGGAGAGGACTCTAACACCAGACTGTAGCTGCCGTTGTCTGAAGAACACAGACGCAGCCTGAAATAATTATTGTTATAAGTTATTGTTAATACATTTTTAATAAATCATTTAATTTTGACCCTGTGGTCTTAGCAATACACAAGCCGTTCTTTAATGTCGCCTTGTGGTCCTTTTTTTTCTTTTTTTTTAGATCAACTTTCGTAATATGGTGGCCCTGAGAGGCCACAGCACGCAACTAAAAGAAAACGCACGCAAATAAAACACAGCACACATAACTAAAAGAAAACGCACGCAAATAAAACACAGCACACAACTAAAAGAAAACGCACGCAAATAAAACACAGCACGCAACTAAAAGACAAGCGCCGCGACAAAATAAAACACAGCACGCAAATAAAAAAACAAACAAGCACGCAAAATAATAAAAACACAACGCGCACAACTTAAAGAACAACGCCGCAAATAAAAAACAAGCACAACTAAAAGAAAAACACGCCAAATAAAACACAGCACGCATAAATAAAACAACGCATAAATAAAACACAGCACGCTAAATAAAACAGCACGCAACTAAAACACGAAAAGCACGCGCAACTAAAAGACAAAGCGAACGCCATAAAAACACCGACCGCAACTAAAAGCAAAACACGCACGCAAATAAAACACAGCACACAACTAAAAGACAGCACGCAAAAATACAACTAAAACACAGCACGCAAATAAAACAGCCACGCCAACTAAAACACAGACGCGCCAACTAAAAGACAACGCAAAAAAAATAAAACACAGCACGCAACTAAAAGACAACGCGCGCAACTAAAACACAACGCACTAAACTAATACAAAGCAGCCACATAACTAAAACACAACACGCCAAAGCCTAAACAGCAAGCAACCGAAAATATTAAACACAGCCAACGCAACATAAAAGCGCAGCATGCAAATACACCACAACACAACGGAAGTGTTTCCAGGGGACACTTTTAAGTGATGCACACATGCCTCAACCATTGATGTTTCCAGTACATACACAGACCTTTTATATATGTCAATGAGACAGACCAACAACAGGACAATTTTAACCATTTTCTCCAATTTATTCATCACTAAATTCACTTCTGAGAACGTTTTAGGCGAGAAATAAACTGTTTACATTTCGAATATAGGACGAAATGTAATGCACACACGCACACACACAGCCACAGCGCAGCAGGCGCGGGAGAGAGAGATACCCGTTTCTCATCGGGAGATTATGACAAAGGCTATAGATTTGGTATTTAGTTCATACTTTTATTGGTGTGTTTGTTTTCTGATTTATTAGAAGTTGAGTTTGTTTGAAATTGAGTAGGCCTGCACTAGACGTCCCTTATGTGGAATTATCATTTCTATATTATTGTAGTGCACTATATATGCCCAGGGACAACCGATGGAAATGCGTGCGTGCATGTGCGTGCGTCTTGAGCCAGCCAGCGAGGTTGTTAAGCCTGCAGGTGCTTGTGGAGTTTAACTCCGAAAAGACCGTTAACCACAGGTTCCCGTTGATCTTATGATGGACATGTGTTGTGATATTTAAACAAACGATCCATCAACCGCGAAATAAAAGCCTCTCATTTACGAGAGCGGTCTGAGAGACCTCCAGCTTAGAGCGGTGTTTCTGAGCATTCCTGGCCGAGCGACGAGCTGCCATCCCCGGCAGGCACCTGCTGGCTGTCCCGTCACTTTATGGTGCTTCTCAACTCCGAAAACTTTGAGGCAAATTGTCAATTCGGCAATGATTTTCACAAGACTGCCTATATTCGAAATGTAAACAGTTTATTTCTCGCCTAAAACGTTCTCAGAAGTGAATTTAGTGATGAATAAATTGGAGAAAATGGTTAAAATTGTCCTGTTGTTGGTCTGTCTATGTACTGGAAACATCAATGGTTGAGGCATTTGTGCATCACTTAAAGTGTCCAGTGCGAAACACTTCCGTTGTGTTGTGGTGTATTTGCGTGCGTTTTCTTTAGTTAGCGTGTTGTGTTAGTTCGCGTGCTGTGTTGATTAGCGTGTGTTTTCTTTAGTTGTGTGCTGTGTTTTATTTGTTGTCGCGTTTTCTGTACGTTGCATGCGTTTTATTTGCGTTTTTTTATCGTTTTGTTTTTTATTTGTCGTGTTGTGTTTTTGAATTAGGTGCTATGCGTCGTTGTGTTTTTATTGCGTGCGCTGTGTTTTTTCGCGTCACGTTGTATTTGTCTTTTAGTTCGCGTGCTGTCTTTTTAGTTCGCGGTTGCTTTGTTTTATTTGCGTCGTTTTCTCTTTTAGTTGCGTGCTTATGTGTTTTATTTGCGTGCGTTGTCTTTTAGTTGCATGCTGTGTTTTATTTGCGTGTGTTTTCTTTTAGTTGTGTGTTGTGTTTTATTTGCGTGCTGTTTTATTTGCGTGCGTTTTCTTTTAGTTGCGTGCTGTGTTTTATTTGCGTGCGTTGTCTTTTAGTTGCGTGCTGTGTTTTATTTGCGTGCGTTTTCTTTTAGTTGCGTGCTGTGTTTTATTTGCGTGCGTTTTCTTTTATTTGCGTGCTGTGTTTTATTTGCGTGCGTTTTCTTTTAGTTGCGTGCTGTGTTTTATTTGTGTGCGTTTTCTTTTAGTTGCGTGCTGTGTTTTATTTGTGTGCGTTTTCTTTTAGTTGCATGCTGTGGCCTATCAGGGCCACCGTAACTTTTTATAATTTTATATTTTTGAACATAAAGAACAGACAAATACAATTGAACAAGGTGCTTCCTTTTTTTGTGGAGGTGGGGTAGTGCACTATAGGGGGCTGGCTAAGCTGTTGTCCTTCATGGCATTTTTATCCCCTTACATTACTTTTACTTTTATACTTTAAGCAGGTTTGAAATCAGTATTTTTACACTTTTACTTGAGTAAAAAACTTGTGTTGATACTCAACTTCTACAGAAGTCTTTTCAAAACCTAGTATCTATACTTCTACTTAAGTAATGAATGTGAATACTTTCGACACCTCTGAATATTACTGATAACATACGGTACCAGGATACCATCAGCTCACTGTTAAGCAGCTGCAATAGAAAGTACCTTACCACAGGATGTGGCAAACCTTACAGTTTCTAACCAAATACCATAACATTTGTAGAGAAAGAAATCTGACAAACTATGAAGTGTAAACATTTTATTTTATTTCTGTAAAAACCTCTTTATCTTGATATAATTTATCTGAATAACTACAAGCTGGCTACTTCTTAGGGCTTCATGACATAGAAATATAATAGGCACACCCTAAATGTTTTAAACTCTCACGTTAGAAATGGTGCTAATTAAAGGCATAGGTTACTAAATAGAGCTAAACATTCAGTTTCCATTTCTCATAAGGTTTTGTCAGAGGCGTCAGAAAAGGAAAGAAAATCTACATGTAAGGCAGCACAAGCACATATAAACATGTAATTATAGTGTAAGCTGTTACTTGGGCTCAGCATGGATTCCCTTAGATGACTTTTAATTTTATATTTTCAATTAAAAAGAATCTGACAAACGCCAACCCGTGTTGTTTCCTGGATACCAGCAAGTGCAGGAACTCAAACGTATGTCAAGGGTGAAGCATAGAACAGGAAATATTCTCTGAACCACAGATGCTTTGATTCTGTTTCTGTCTATTCTTTCTCACACCCAGCAAGAGAAGGAGCTGTACTAACTGTCCAGAAGACAATGGCGAGCACATCTTGTCAAGGTATCAGATTTGACTTTACAGGCAGATTCCTGCCTCCTGTTTACATCTTAGTCTTCATCGTTGGTCTGCTAGCTAATGGATGGGGATTGAAGTCTTTGCTGCAGAAATGGAAGAAACTGGGCATCATTAATGTGTTTGTTTTCAACCTCGGACTTGCTGATATTCTGTACCTGCTCACACTCCCCTTTTTGGTGGTGTACTACTTTATGGAGAGAAAGTGGATCTTTGGAGACGCATTCTGCAAGATAACACGATTCTGCTTCAACCTGAATTTATATGGCAGCATTGGGTTCCTTACTTGTATAAGTGTGTACAGGTACCTGGCTATTGTCCATCCAATGAGAGTGATGGGAAGAATAACTGTCACTCACTCTGTGGGGATCTCAGTCATGGTTTGGTTCTTGGTAAGCGTTCAAAGTCTTCCAGACATGTTCTACAGCAAAACATTTGGAAACAAGCCTGAGCAATGCTTCGATACCACCTCTGACAGCTATGTGGATGATTACATTAAATACAGCCTTGGACGGACATTCACTGGGTTTTGTATCCCATTGCTCATCACACTGGGCTGCTATGGACATGTGATTGTCATTCTCTGCCGCACAAATACCACTGACAAGGTACTGAAACAGAGATGTTTGAAGTTGTTGTTCATCGTGATTCTTCTCTTCTCTGTTTGTTACATCCCCTATCATGTACTGAAGAACCTCAACCTCTGGTCAAGAGTTCTGCAAAGACAGAACATATGCTGTGAATGGTCTAATGGAGTCTACATTGCTCATCAGATAAGTCGTGGCCTTGTGTGTCTGAACAGTGCTCTCAACCCTCTGGTTTACCTCCATGGAAATGAAGATACTCCTGCTCAGCTCAGACAGATGCTCCAACAAGCTCGTAAAGCTTTCATGCGTCTCACCCCTAGTCAAGTTCCACTGGTCGAATTGTCTAAGATGTGAATGAAATTGAATTATTGTATTGCATCATCTTGTTCTGGGTCAAGGTTTTTATCTATGTTATGGTCATATTGCTATTAACACGCTCAAAAAGACTCAGATTTAAAAAAAGGAAATTAATTTATTATTATTATTATTTGAAAATGTCATGGTTCACTTTCAGAAAGGTTTGCTGAGAGAACAGGACCATGTTTTATGATCGGGGGCTCAGTGCTATGCATTATCTCTTTGGATTGAAACAGGAAGTTCATAGTGTGAAAGTGTAAAAATAAACAGGATGCAAACTGTATGAGCTTCACTGACTGCAACTGCACATCAAAGGGTAGCAAAGGAAGAATAACGAAAAGAATAGCGGCAGATTCATGTGTCAATATTAGTATGATCAAGCACAATGTGAAAACAACACAGATTAACAGCTATCAGCATAGCTTTGCAAAATCCCTCCAACTACATTGATCTTACTTTGTGGAAATAGTAATCATTTTGATAAATCATGGTTTGAGGAAAACAGTATTGTACAACAAATTTAATGATGGTGATTACAAATCAGGAAAAGATAAGATAGAAGAAAGAGTTAGACCAAATGTTGTCTTGGTAGCTGTCTGGGTTTACTCTGCAGAGATCTGAGGAGCAGTTAACCATAAACCTCATAAATCAACCGGACCTTAGAATTCCAACACAAAGAAAGAGGAAGGTGACGGACATCCGGCTGAAAATGAAGGACTTCCGGTGGATCTTCCTAAATGAATTGTTGTCAATATTGACTATGTATTGGGTAAGAGCCACTGTTATATTTACAGCCAAACAATCTCTAAACGGCTGGTACTGCTCCTCTTCCGCCACCTATAGCCTACCTGCTCAATGGATCAGTTAATGTCACGATGCTATGAGGTGGTACGGGGTGTGGTAGTATCGGTGTAATTTTATGATTATGAGTAGCACATGCGCACGGCATTGGACCGATTCCCAATACTGGCATCGGTCCATCCCATTTATTTCATTTAGAGATAAACCATAAAACGTGCAACAACTTAAAATATCACTTGTAAGGAAGACTAGTCTTAAAGAAAATGTCTTGAGATGAGTTAAATATAACAAGACAGTACAGGAACATACCAAATTAATTCTGTTGTGGTACTGGTTAATAGCACCATCTGAAAAGTGTAAGGTCAACACTACTTTTTAATGGTTAGGTTCAGTCCCACTTGTATTAACAAACTAGTTTTAATTTTGAATTTTAATTTTATTGTTGGATCTACCCGTCTGGGAAGATCAGATTTAAATGTTCGGTTTAATTGTGAATCATGATAAGATTCTGAGAATAACAGTACTTCTACAGGAAGTGATTTTTAAAAATGAATTGCCCCAGTTCCTTTTGGGCACCTTACCATTTTGTCATTGCATTTTATCACTGCAGGTGTTAACATTCTAAAAATAATGCAAATTTCACAGGAAATGACCTCTAAAGACATATTTCCTCATTCACTTTAACCATTCTCTGCACCATAGCGTACTTGCTTCAAAGTATTTGCTGCTTTTAGGTAGACAGAATGAAGAACAACTCTTTTCATCGCATCAGATTTGAGTTTACAGGCAGATTCCTGCCTCCTGTTTACATCTCAAAGCAGTTACACACCAACCAGACGGCCGACTGTCGGCAGGAAAGCCAGTCGGACTGATCAGTCTCCCGGAGTTGTCGCCCCAAAAAATGAAAACCGGCAGCTGATTGGATGAACGCGTCACATGGGTTTGTTTTCTCCGGAAATTCAAAGCCAGACTGTCATCGTGGCCTGTTCAAAATACGATCTCATATGGTACTAAAATAGTTCACTGAAACATGTTTCTGAAAACATTTTAAGCGAGAAATAGGCCATGCAGTTGCTGAATCTGTCTTCATTTCAGATCAACAAAGGTCAGTTTAGAAGATTTTCGTCAGATTTTGAGAGACTCTAGTCACGCTCATTCCGCTCGCCATTTCCGGGTGAGTCCTGACTGCCCTGCCTCTGACCGAACATGTCAGGACGACGGCACGGAACACACTGAACAGACTTGAGCCACCGACCTCACCAAACTGTCCAACAGCCGATTATCAGGTTAGTGTGTCAGCGCCCTTTGACAAAATAATTTACTGCTTGGGACGAGGGCATTGCAATAGCTTTATTTCTTTCAAATGATTTTGTTTACAATAGGATATTACAAGAGGATTATAATAAACAGTCCCTTAATTACTGATAACATACCAAGATACCATCAGCTCACTGTTGAGCAGCTGCAACAGAAAGTACCTAACCACAGGGTGTGGCAAACCTTACAGTTTCTAACCAAATACCATAACGTTTGTAGAGAAAGAAATCTGACACCTCTTGTCAGTGTAATAGGTTACCCGCAAGCATAAAGTGTGTCTCTAATACACAAACGGCAAACTATAAAGTGTAAACATTTTATTTTATTTCTGTAAAAACCTCTTTATCTTGATATAATTTATCTGAATAACTACAAGCTGGCAACTTCTTAGGGCTTCATGACACAGAAATATAATAGGCACACCCTAAATCAGAGATTTTCAACAGGGGGTCCGGGACCCTTATGGGGTCCTCAGAGTCACTGCAGGGGGGCCTCCAAATTACTGTTAATTTTTGAAAGTTTTCTTCAAAAATTAAAATGTCTTATTATGAATCCAACATACTATTAGCAAATATAAAACCCCACTGATGATAGGCTTACTGGCCTATAGGTAAGGTAGTCACTATAGCTAACCGCAGATATAGATAATCCTTAAGGATTCACATGTATGTTTAACATTAAAACATGGTTTGTAAAATCATGCCAACAATTATTATTTTAATAGCTTAGTATTCATATGCAACAAAAAAAGGTATTTATAAAAGGTTTTGGGCCGCACTACACGTTATTGTAGGCCCAGTTTAATATGCAACTTCATTTTATACAATATAAGGAGTAGGGGGTACCTGCTCCATCTCTCTTTTGGTTAAGGGGTCCCTGGCTTAAAAAACGTTGAAGCTCCTGCCCTAAATATTTAAAACTCTCACGTTAGAAATGGTGCTAATTAAAGGCATTGGTTACTAAATAGAGCTACACAATTAGTTTCTATTTCTCATAAGGTTTTGTCAGAGGCATCAGAAAAGGAAAGAAAATCTACATGTAAGGCAGCACAAGCACATATAAACATGTAATTGTAGTGGAAGCTGTTACTTGGGCTCAGCATGGATTCCCTTAGAAGACTTTTGATTTTATCTGACAAACCAGCCAATCCGTGTTGTTTCCTGGACATGCAGGAATTCAAACGTATGTCATACTGAGTCATGCAACAGGAAGTCTTGTCTGAACCACAGATGATTTGATTCTGTTTCTATCTATTCTATCTCACACCCAGCAAGAGAAGGAGCTGTACTAACTGTCCAGAAGACAATGGCAAACGCATCTTGTCAAGGTATCAGATTTGACTTTACAGGCAGATTCCTGCCTCCTGTTTACATCTTAGTCTTCATCATTGGTCTGCTAGCTAATGGATGGGGATTGAAGTCTTTGCTGCAGAAATGGAAGAAACTGGGCATCATTAATGTGTTTGTTTTCAACCTCGGACTTGCTGATATTCTGTACCTGCTCACACTCCCCTTTTTGGTGGTGTACTACTTTATGGAGAGAAAGTGGATCTTTGGAGACGCATTCTGCAAGATAACACGATTCTGCTTCAACCTGAATTTATATGGCAGCATTGGGTTCCTTACTTGTATAAGTGTGTACAGGTACCTGGCTATTGTCCATCCAATGAGAGTGATGGGAAGAATAACTGTCACTCACTCTGTGGGGATCTCAGTCATGGTTTGGTTCTTGGTGAGCGTCCAAAGTCTTCCAGACATGTTCTACAGCAAAACATTTGGAAACAAGCCTGAGCAATGCTTCGATACCACCTCTGACAGCTATGTGGATGATTACATTAAATACAGCCTTGGATGGACATTCACTGGGTTTTGTATCCCATTGCTCATCACACTGGGCTGCTATGGACATGTGATTGTCGTTCTCTGCCACACAAATACCACTGACAAGGTACTGAAACAGAGATGTTTGAAGTTGTTGTTCATCGTGATTCTTCTCTTCTCTGTTTGTTACATCCCCTATCATGTACTGAAGAACCTCAACCTCTGGTCAAGAGTTCTGCAAAGACAGAACATATGCCGTAAATGGTCTAATGAGGTCTACATTGCTCATCAGATAAGTCGTGGCCTTGTGTGTCTGAACAGTGCTCTCAACCCTCTGGTTTACCTCCATGGAAATGAAGATATTCCTGCTCAGCTCAGACAGCTGCTCCAGCAAGCTCGTAAAACTTTCATGCGTCTCGCCCCTAGTCAAGTTCCACTGGTTGAATTGTCTAATATGTGAATGAAATTGAATTATTGTATTGCATTATCTTGTTCTGGGTCAAGTTTTTTATCTATGTTATGGTCATATTGCTATTAACACGCTCAAAAAGGAAATTAATTTATTATTATTATTATTTGAAAATGTCATGGTTCACTTTCAGAAAGGTTTGCTGAGAGAACAGGACCGTGTTTTGTGATCGGGGGCTCAGTGCCATGCATGATTTCTTTGGATTGAAACAGGAAGTTCATAGTGTGAACGTGTAAAAATAAACAGGATGCAAACTGTATGAGCTTCACTGACTGCAACTGCACATTCAAGGGTAGCAAAGGAAACGTGCAACAACTTACAATATCACTTGTAAGGAAGACTAGTCTTAAAGAAAATGTCTTGAGATGTGTTAAATATAACAAGACAGTACAGAAACATACCAAATTAATTCTGTTGTGGTACTGGTTAATAACACCATCTGAAAAGTGTAATGTCAACACTACTTTTTAATGGTTAGGTTCAGTCCCACTTGTATTAACAAACTAGTTTTAATTTTGAATTTGAATTTTATTATTGGATCTACCCGTCTGGGAAGACCACATTTAAATGTTCGGTTTAATTGTGAATCATGATAAGATTCTGAGAATAACAGGACTTCTACAGGAAGTGATTTTTAAAAATGAATTGCCCCATGCAATTGCCCCAGTTCCTTTTGGGCACCTTACCATTTTGTCATTGCATTTTATCATTGCAGGTGTTAAGATTCTAAAAATAATGCAAATTTCACAGGAAATGACCTCTAAAGACATATTTCCTCATTCACTTTAACTGTTCTCTGCACCATAGCGCACTTGCTTCAAAGTATTTGCTGCTTTTAGGTAGACAGAATGAAGAACAACTCTTTTCATCGCATCAGATTTGAGTTTACAGGCAGATTTCTGCCTCCTGTTTACATCTCAAAGCAGTTACACACCAACCAGACGGCTGACTGTCGGCAGGAAAGCCAGTAAGACAGATTCATGTGTCAATATTGGTATGATCAAGCACAATGTGAAAACAACACAGATTAACAGCTATCAGCATAGCTGTGCAAAATCCCTCCAACTACAGTGATCTTACTTTGTGGAAATAGTAATCATTTTGATAAATCATGGTTTGAGGAGAACAGTATTGTACAACAAATTCAATGATGGTGATTACAAATCAGGAAAAGATAAGATACCATAAACAAGGGTTAGACCAAATGTTGTCTTGGTAGCTGTCTGGGTTTACCCTGCAGAGATCTGAGGAGCAGTTAACCATAGACCTCATAAATCCACCTAAGTTTAGAATTCCAACACAAAGAAAGAGTAAGGTGACGGACATCCGGCTGAAAATGAAGGACTTCCGGTGGATCTTCCTAAATGAATTGTCGTCAATATTGACTATGTATTGGGTAAGAGCCACTGTTATATATATCTGGTACTGCTCCTCTTCCGCCGCCTATAGCCTACCTGCTCGACGGAGAAGTTAATGTCACGATGCTATGAGGTGGTATAGGGTGTGGTAGTATCGGTGTAATTTTATGATTATGAGTAGTACATGCGCACGGCATTGGACCGATTCCCGATACTGGCATCGGTCCATCCCATTTATTTCATTTAGAGATAAACCATAAAACGTGCAACAACTTACAATATCACTTGTAAGGAAGACTAGTCTTAAAGAAAATGTCTTGAGATGAGTTAAATATAACAAGACAGTATAGGAACATACCAAATTAATTCTGTTGTGGTACTGGTTAATAGCACCATATGATAAGTGAAATGTCAACACTAAGGCTTCATCTGATTCATTCTGACGTGCTGACGTGTACGGTAAGCGTATTGTCACTTCCGGTGTTCCCGTGTTACAAACGCTAGTTTGCTGCTCCAGCAAAAACTTACTTACAGGCTATTTGCCTGGATTGCATTTGAATTACAATTGTTCTACTCAAGCACTTATACTTCGCTTCCCTTACAGTGACTGCCTCGCTGATCTTACAGTTGTTAAAACGCTGTTAGCTACTTTGCTATTCCTCTGCCTCCTTTAGTGATAACGATACATGTAATAAATGTAATATATTCGCTGCTCTGGAGGCAAGGCTTAGTGAGTTTGAGGCACGGCTCCGCATCATGGAATCAGAATCGTATGCTTCTGTAGCTAGCCAGCGCCACGTAGCTGAAGCGGGCCAACATACTGTAGCTTCTGTAGCTTCTGCTAGCTGTCCCCCGGCAGACCCCAAGCAGCCGGGCGAGTGGGTGACTGTCCGAGGGAAGCATAGCGTTAGATCTAAACCAGGGAGTGCACATGATGACGGTCGCTCTAAACTGAAGCATCTTCGTCTCTCTAACAGTTTCTCCCTACTCAGTGATACATCCGCTGATAAGCCAATTCTGGTTATTGGGCGCTCTATACTGCGACATGTGAAGCCGGCAGCCCCAGCGACTGCGGTCATATGTGTCCCCGGGGCTAGAGCGGGTGATATAGAATCCCATCTAAAGCTGCTGGCTAAAAAGAACCGTAAATACAGTAAGATCATACTTCACGTAGGTGGTAATGGTCGTAAATCGGAGATCACTAAAATTAATGTTGAGTCACTTTGTGCATACGCAAAGACAATGTCGGACTCAGTAGTTTTCTCTGGACCCCTGCCAAACCTGACCAGTGATGAAATGTACAGCCGTACGTCATCCTTCCATCGCTGGTTGTCGGGGTGGTGCCCAGCTAATGATGTGGGCTATGTGAATAACTGGAGGGCGTTCTGGGGAAAGCCTGGTCTGATTAGGAGAGACGGCATTCATCCCACCTGGGCCAGAGCCGCTCTCATATCAAAAAATCTTACCGTCATAAACCATGACAACCCAAGTTTGATATTAGTATCAGAGGTGCAGTGCAATGCGCCCCTCTGTGCTTCCCTTGGAGCAGTCGACCACTCATAGTCTAATAAGCAGGTTGTCTTTCCCCAGGCTCAGATCGGTTAAATCAAAGGTAAACAAAAGATGCACTATACTTAACAACCCAATTGGAATTAAAACGACTGCAACGATAGAACAAAATAGGAAAATTAGATGTGGACCATTAAATATTAGATCTCTGTCTTCTAAAGCAGTATTGGTAAAAGATTTGATATCAGATAATAAAATTGATTTATTTTGTTTTACTGAAACATGGCTGGTCCATGAAGAATATGTCAGTCTAAATGAAGCCACTCCTCCCCAGTCATATTAATACTCAAATTCCTAGAGGCTCAGGCCGAGGAGGGGGAGTTGCAGCCATCTTTGATTTAAGCCTGTTAATTAATCCTAAACCTAAACTAAATTATAACTTGTTTGAGAGTCTTGTTCTTAATCTTCAACATCCAAAATGGAAAACATTACAGCCAATTATATTCGTTGTTATTTACAGGGCTCCAGGTCCGTATTCTGAATTTGTATCTGAATTCTCCGAGTTTTTATCATGTTTAGTCCTTAAATCAGACAAAGTACTTATTGTAGGTGATTTTAATATCCATGTGGACGTTGACAATGATAGCCTTAGTACTGCTTTCAACTCATTATTAGATTCAATCGGTTTCAGTCAGAGTGTGCACAAGGCGACGCACTGTTTTAACCACACCCTCGACCTTGTGCTGGCATATGGTATTGAAATTGAGGATATAATAATATTTCCGCAGAATTCGGTATTATCAGATCATTCCTTAATTACTTTCAAATTCTTACTACCTGACTATACGAAATTAGATAAAAGCTTCTACACTAGATGCCTATCTGACAGTGCTATAGCTAAATTTAAGGAAGATATTCCAACAGCATTTGACTCTATGTCATGCCTTAACATAACAGTGGACCTTTATGTTAACCTCAGTCCTTCTCAAATTGATACATTTGTAGACGGTGCTACGACCTGCCTACGGACGAATTTAGACTCTGTTGCTCCCCTCAAAAAGAAGATGATGAAGCAAAGGAAACTAGCACCTTGGTATAACTCGCAAACTCGCAAATTAAAACAAATCTCGCGAAACCTCGAAAGTAAATGGCGTTCCACCAAAGTGGAAGAATCTCGTTTGGATTGGCAAGAAAGTCTCACAACCTATAGGAAGGCCCTAAGAAAGGCCAGATCAGACTATTACTCATCACTAATAAAAGAAAATAAGAACAACCCAAGGTTTCTTTTCAGCACTGTAGCCAGGCTGACAGATAGTCACAGCTCTACTGAGCCATCTATTCCTCTAGCTATGAGTAGTGATGACTTCATGAGATGCTTTAATGATAAAATTATAACAATTAGAGATAAAATCTATCACCTTTTGCCCTCAACTTCTAATGGTTCACCTTTAAACGCAGGACCGCTAGAAAGAACGACTATTCCCAACATATACTTAGACTGCTTTTATCCTATAGACCTTCAACAATTAATGTTAAAGATATCCTCAGCTAAGCCATCTACCTGTCTCTTAGACCCCATCCCAACGAGACTACTCAAAGAAGCATTACCCGTGGTTAACACTTCATTACTAGATATGATCAATATGTCCTTATTAAGAGGTTATGTACCGCAGTCATTTAAAATAGCTGTGATAAAACCTCTTCTGAAAAAACCCACTCTCGATCCTGAGGTCTTAGCAAACTATAGACCTATATCTAACCTTCCCTTTCTATCCAAGATCCTTGAGAAGGTAGTTGCTAATCAGTTATGTGATTTTCTACATAGCAATAGTTTATTTGATGACTTTCAATCAGGATTTAGAAAGAATCATAGCACAGAGACAGCACTGGTGAAAATTACTAACGACCTAACTGCTGCAGACAAAGGACTTGTCTCCATTCTTGTTTTACTAGATCTTAGTGCTGCATTTGACACTATTGACCATACAATCCTGTTACAGAGACTGGAACATTTAGTTGGCATTAAAGGAATCGCTCTAAGCTGGTTTAAGTCCTATTTCTCTGATCGATCTCAATTTGTTAATGTTAATGATAAATCCTCCAAGTAAGCTAAAGTTAGCCATGGCGTTCCACAAGGCTCAGTGCTTGGACCAATTCTATTTTCCTTATATATGCTTCCTCTTGGTAATATTATTAGGAAACATTCAATTATCTTTTTTGGTTTAATCGTGAATCATGAAACATGAAGATTCTGAGAATAATGGAACTTCTACAGGAAGTGATTTTTAAAAATAAATTGCCCCAGTTCCTTTTGGGCACCTTACCGGTCCATGTATTTTTTCGTTCATTCGATTTTCATTTCATAAACAGGTATTAAAAAACAAAAAACAAATGGTTATTTGATTTTCATTTTAAAATACATTTGAAATTGAAATACAAGGCATTTTTTCCTTTTCATGGTCAAAAGGGCATGGGAGAAATTTAAAATATGCTGTGATTTTCATTTTCTATTTCATATAACAAAAATAAAATCACTTGGAAATAGAAATTAAAAAAGGCTTGTTTTTTTTATATTCAGAGACCGGATGTTGTCATTTCCAAGGCAACAGCGCCAGCATAGCCTACCAGTGTTGTTTTCAGCCCAGGATAAAATTACTTTGGAAACCTATACTCTTGATAATGCCTATGGGAAATTTTATTTCATAATGTCACATTTATTTATTACCCTCTCTCCCTGCCTCCCTCTGACTCTCTGTCTCTACCCACCGCAGACAACTTCGCCCCAAGAGAGTCGAACCAGCTGAGGAAATAGACTTTCAGTTCACGTCTGTAACGTTACCATTACGCCACCGTTACCAATCCCAGCAAACTTTCTGTTGCTGCCTTTAAGCTTGCTGATCTGGCAGAGTCACCGGCGGTTCAGGATCAGATCATGGGGATCAGACCTCCGGTGCTGGGTCCAATATTCTAATATTAGCTGCTGCAGCTAGCTAGCAGCTAGCCACCAGCCCTGTGACCTCAGTCCCGCGGTTCGCTCCCCGGTGCTGACTGATTCTGGTCCGTCTGCAGAGCTGGCGTCAACCGCTCTAGCTGAGCTGGGAATCTGCCGCTCTCGTGATTTATTCATATTTTCTTTTCTTTGCAGATAGTGATATGCTATGATGCACTGATGCCAGGCAGGCTTGCTGCACAACTGGAAGAAACTAAAGATCATCAATGTGTTTGTTCTCAATCTCGGACTTGCTGATATTCTGTACCTGCTCACACTCCCATTGTTGATGGTGTACCATGTTTTAAAGAGAACATGGATCTTCGGAGACACATTCTGCAAGATAACAAGATTCTGCTTCAACCTGAATTTATATGGCAGCATTGGGTTCCTTACTTGTATAAGTGTGTACAGGTACCTGGCTATTGTCCATCCAGTGATAGTGATGGGAAGATTAACTCTGACTCACTCTGTGCGAATCTCAGCCATGGTTTGGTTTTTAGTCAGCGTTCAAAGTCTTCAAGACATGTTCTACAGCAAAACATTTGGAAACAACACTGAGAAATGCTTCGATACCACCTCTGACATCTATGTGGATGATTACATTAAATACAGCCTTGGATGGACAGTCACTGGATTTTGTATCCCATTGCTCATCACACTGGGCTGCAATGGACATGTGATTGTCGTTCTCTGCCGCACAAATACCACTGACAAGGTACTGAAACCGAGAAGCTTGAAGTTGTTGTTCATCGTGATTCTTCTCTTCTCTGTTTGTTACATCCCCTATCATGTACTGAAGAACTTGAGGTTGAGATATGCCGTGAATGGTCTAATGGAGTCTACATTGCTCATCAGATAAGTCGTGGCCTTGTGTGTCTGAACAGTGCTCTTAACACTCTGGTTTATCTCCATGGAAATGAAGATATTCCTGCTCAGCTCAGAAGACAACTCCAGCAAGCTCGTAAAGCTTTCATGCGTCTCACCCCTAGTCAAGTTCCACTGGTCGAATTGTCTAATATGTGAATGAAATTGAATTATTGTATTGCATCATCTTGTTCTGGGTCAAGGATTTTATCTATGTTATGGTCATATTGCTATTAACACGCTCAAAAAGGCTCAGATTTAAAAAAGGAAACTAATATATTATTATTTGAATAATAATAATAAGCACTTATTCACAACTCCTGTATACTCCTACACATTGGGAAGCCATTGTACTGGTGGTTTTGACCTTATTCGGGAATCAAAATGATTTGGCAAATGTAGAGAAAGTAATTTACAGTATTTAGCACTTTTTTTGATCAAAGAAGTTACACAGTGCTTTACAGTAACAAGAAAAGGGAAAGAGAGGAGATATACAAGACAGAGAAGACACTATAAAAAAAAACAAGGAGAAATAAGTGTATAACCCCTAAAAGAAAAAGGTACAATCACAAGTTGTTTTCAAGAAAGATGTGCACTGATTTTCCCTCTGAGACTTTCCCTCCTAGAGGTCAGAGGCCACAGCAAACCCTTTAAGTACAAAGGTGCCTGATCATGTAATGCCAGTTGTATGCCAAAAGTGGCATTTTAAAATCAATCCTCAAAATGAAAGGGAGCCAATAGAGAGTCACCAAAGCTGGTGTCATGTGTGGTTTATATTTAGTTTTTGTTAAAAGCATTGCTGCTGAATTCTGGACTATTATTTATTATTTATTTATTATCTGTTGCAAAAGAGAAAATATGCTGAGGCTCCTTAACAAAACTATCCAGTAGTCAACACCGGATACAATAAAATCATGGTTGACTTTTTCCAAATCTTTTGGCTCATATGGAGTTCAGAATTTAGGTTGGGATCATCACCAAATGGGCCAATTAAATTTTAAATTCTGCATTACCGTATTTGGGCGAAGAAAATTATTTATTGTAATTCAAATACAGTTTTTCCACCTAAAAGACCCAAGTTATGAATTGAGGACAGTTGGCCATAATGTTAATTTGGTCATAAAGATATTTTTTAAAGAAATATTTAGACTGCTTACCAGCAACATATGTCTTTAAGAGCAAATGTCAATGTCTTAAAAATGTGTTTGTTTGATAGAAAGTTCTGCCACAGAATGACTCCAACCCTTGTGTTGACAGATAATGTTTTCTGACGTGATGCAGTGCAACTCTTAGATTGTACAGTTTTGTTTTTGTGTTTTTGTAGTCTTGCGACATTGCACTTCATTCTTTATTTTCTGTTTTGTTGTAAATAATTCTGGACGGATGTCTCTTATGTATAGTGAAACATCTCATCTCATCGTCTCAATACCTTACATATGTCTCGCATTTTTTGCTCTCAGCGATTTTTGTGTTTTTTGATTCATATTTTTTCATATTATAGTATTCACAGATTTCTATAGTCATGCTGTACGGAGCTTTTCCCAACATTTCACTTCATTCATCAATAAGTACTGTGCAGTGAGCTTCTTCTTTTTGTAAATGAGCTGTTAAATGTTATGCTTACAGAAATGCACAGCACCACATAAGTCATTTTTGGTATACCATAAAACAAATTAAGCCAAATGAATGACTAGTATTACTATTAATGGCATTTTGTATGTCTTTACAATTCTGCACATAAGCATGCACTGTGCCTCAGTCTCTCCAGATGAGACATCCTGACATATTGTGGACAAAATAATCTACTGCTGGGGATGAGGGCATTGCAATAGCTTAATTTCTTTCAAATAATTTTGTTTACAATAGGATATTACAAGAGAATTATAATAAACAGTCCCTGTAATATTACCGATAACATACGGTACCAAGATACCATCAGCTCACTGTTGAGCATCTGCAACAGAAAGTACCTAACCTCAGGGTGTGGCAAACCTTACAGTTTCTAACCAAATACCATAACGTTTGTAGAGAAAGAAATCTGACACCTCTTGTCAGTGTAATAGGTTACCCGCAAGCATAAAGTGTGTCTCTAATACACAAACGGCAAACTATAAAGTGTAAACATTTTATTTTATTTCTGTAAAAACCTCTTTATCTTGATATAATTTATCTGAATAACTACAAGCTGGCTACTTCTTAAGTTTTCATGACATAGAAATATAATAGGCACACCCTAAATCAGAGATTTTCAACAGTGGGTCCGGGACCCTTAGGGGGTCCTCAGAGTCACTGCAGGGGGCCTCCAAATTACTGTCAATTTTTGAAAGTTTTCTTCAAAAATTAAAATGTCTTAATATGAATCCAACATACTATTAGCAAATATAAAACCCCACTGATGATAGGCTTACTGGCCTATAGGTAAGGTAGTCACTATAGCTAACCACAGATATAGATAATCCTTAAGGATTCACATGTATGTTTAACATTAAAACATGGTTTGTAAAATCATGCCAACAATTATTATTTTAATAGCTTAGTATTCATATGCAACAAAAAAAAGGTATTTATAAAAGGCTTTAGGCTGCCCTACACGTTATTGTAGGCCCAGTTTAATATGCAACTTCATTTTATACAATATATGGAGTAGGGGGTACCTGCTCCGTCTCTGTTTCGGTTAAGGGGTCCCTGGCTTAAAAAACGTTGAAGCTCCTGCCCTAAATGTTTTAAACTCTCACGTTAGAAATGGTGCTAATTAAAGGCGTAGGTTACTAAATAGAGCTAAACATTCAGTTTCTATTTGTCATAAGGTTTTGTCAGAGGCATCAGAAAAGGAAAGAAAATCTACATGTAAGGCAGCAAAAGCACATATAAACATGTAATTGTAGTGGAAGCTGTTACTTGGGCTCAGCATGGATTCCCTTAGATGACTTTTAATTTTATCTGACAAACCAGCCAATCCGTGTTGTTTCCTGGACATGCAGGAATTCAAACGTATGTCATACTGAGTCATGCAACAGGAAGTCTTGTCTGAACCACAGATGATTTGATTCTGTTTCTATCTATTCTATCTCACACCCAGCAAGAGAAGGAGCTGTACTAACTGTCCAGAAGACAATGGCAAACGCATCTTGTCAAGGTATCAGATTTGACTTTACAGGCAGATTCCTGCCTCCTGTTTACATCTTAGTCTTCATCATCGGTCAGCTAGCTAATGGATGGGGATTGAAGTCTTTGCTGCAGAAATGGAAGAAACTGGGCATCATTAATGTGTTTGTTTTCAACCTCGGACTTGCTGATATTCTGTACCTGCTCACACTCCCCTTTTTGGTGGTGTACTACTTTATGGAGAGCAAGTGGATCTTTGGAGACACATTCTGCAAGATAACAAGATTCTGCTTCAACCTGAATTTATATGGCAGCATGGGGTTCCTTACTTGTATAAGTGTGTACAGGTACCTGGCTATTGTCCATCCAATGAGAGTGATGGGAAGAATAACTGTCACTCACTCTGTGGGGATCTCAGTCATGGTTTGGTTCTTGGTGAGCGTTCAAAGTCTTCCAGACATGTTCTACAGCAAAACATTTGGAAACAACACTGAGAAATGCTTTGATACAACCTCTGACAGCTATGTGGATGATTACATTAAATACAGCCTTGGATGGACACTCACTGGGTTTTGTATCCCATTGCTCATCACACTGGGCTGCTATGGACATGTGATTGTCATTCTCTGCCGCACAAATGCCACTGACAAGGTACTGAAACCGAGAAGCTTGAAGTTGTTGTTCATCGTGATTCTTCTCTTCTCTGTTTGTTACATCCCCTATCATGTACTGAAGAACCTCAACCTCTGGTCAAGAGTTCTGCAAAGACAGAACATATGCCGTGAATGGTCTAATGGAGTCTACATTGCTCATCAGATAAGTCGGGGCCTTGTGTGTCTGAACAGTGCTCTCAACCCTCTGGTTTACCTCCATGGAAATGAAGATACTCCTGCTCAGCTCAGACAGCTGCTCCAGCAAGCTCGTAAATCTTTCATGCGTCTCACCCCTAGTCAAGTTCCACTGGTTGAATTGTCTAATATGTGAATGAAATTGAATTATTGTATTGCATCATGTTGTTCTGGGTCAAGGTTTTTATCTATGTCATTGTCATATTGCTATTAACACGCTCAAAAAGACTCAGATTAAAATAAGGAAATTAATTTATTATTATTATTATTTGAAAATGTCACGGTTCACTTTCAGAAAGGTTTGCTGAGAGAACAGGACCGTGTTTTGTGATCGGGGGCTCAGTGCTATGCATTATCTCTTTGGATTGAAACAGGAAGTTCATAGTGTGAACGTGTAAAAACAAACAGGATGCAAACTGTATGAGCTTCACTGACTGCAACTGCACATTCAAGGGTAGCAAAGGAAGAATAACGAAAAGAATAGCAGCAGATTCATGTGTCAATATTAGTATGATCACGCACAATGTGAAAACAACACAGATTAACAGCTATCAGCATAGCTGTGCAAAATCCCTCCAACTACAGTGATCTTACTTTGTGGAAATATTAATCATTTTGATAAAGCATGGGTTGAGAAAAACAGTATTGTACAACAAATTTAATGATAGTGATGACAAATCAGGAAAAGATAAGATACCATAAACAAGAGTTAGACCAAATGTTGTCTTGGTAGCTGTCTGGGTTTACCCTGCAGAGATCTGAGGAGCAGTTAACCATAGACCTCATAAATCCACCTAAGTTTAGAATTCCAACACAAAGAAAGAGGAAGGTGACGGACATCCGGCTGAAAAAGAAGGACTTCCGGTGGATCTTCCTAAATGAATTGTCGTCGATATTGACTATGTATTGGGTAAGAGCCATTGTTATATTTACAGCCAAACAATCTCTAAACGGCTGGTACTGCTCCTCTTCCGCCGCCTATAGCCTACCTGCTCGACGGAGAAGTTAATGTCACGATGCTATGAGGTGGTACAGGGTGTGGTAGTATCGGTGTAATTTTATGATTACAGGTAGTACATGCGCACGGCATTGGTGCATCGTATTTATTTCATTTACAGATAAACCATAAAACGTGCAACAACTTACAATATCACTTGAAAGGAAGACTAGTCTTAAAGAAAATGTCTTGAGATGAGTTAAATACAACAAGACAGTACAGGAACATGCAAAATTCATTCTGTTGTGGTACTGGTTAATATTACCATATGATAAGTGAAATGTCAACACTACTTTTTAATGGTTAGGTTCAGTCCCACTTGTATTAACAAACTAGTTTTAATTTTTAATTTTAATTTTATTATTAGATAGGGTAGATCATCCGTCTTGGAAGACCACATTTAAATGTTCAGTTTAATCGTGAATCATGATAAGATTCTGAGAATAACGGAACTTCTACAGGAAGCAATTTAAAAAAATAAATTGCCCCAGTTCCGTTTGGGCACCTTACCATTTTATCATTGCACCTACTCCTCTTACCAAGATGAGTAAGTGATAAGATTCTAAGAATAATGAAAATTCCACAGGAAATGACCTTTAAAGACATATTTCCTCATTCACTTTAACTGTTCTGCACCATAGCGCACTTGCTTCAAAGTATTTGCTGCTTTTAGGGAGACAGAATGAAGAACACCTCTTTTTATAGCATCAGCTTTGAGTTTACAGGCCGATTCCTGCCTCCTGTTTACATCTTAGTCTTCATCATTGGTCTGGTAGCTAATGGATGGGGATTAAAGTCTTTGCTGCACAACTGGAAGAAACTAAAGATCATCAATGTTTTTGTTCTCAATCTCGGACTTGCTGATATTCTGTACCTGCTCACACTCCCATTGTTGGTAGTGTACCATGTTTTAAAGAGAACATGGATCTTCGGAGACACATTCTGCAAGTTAACAAGATTCTGCTTCAACCTGAATTTATATGGCAGTATCGGGTTCCTTACTTGTATAAGTGTGTACAGGTACCTGGCTATTGTCCATCCAGTGAGAGTGATGGGAAGATTAACTCTGACTCACTCTGTGGGGATCTCAGTCATGGTTTGGTTTTTAGTCAGCGTTCAAAGTCTTCCGGACATGTTCTACAGCAAAGCATTTGGAAACAACACTGAGAAATGCTTTGATACCACCTCTGACAGCTATGTGGATGATTACATTAAATACAGCCTTGGATGGACACTCACTGGGTTTTGTATCCCATTGCTCATCACACTGGGCTGCTATGGACATGTGATTGTCGTTCTCTGCCGCACAAATACCACTGACAAGGTACTGAAACAGAGAAGCTTGAAGTTGTTGTTCATCGTGATTCTTCTCTTCTCTGTTTGTTACATCCCCTATCATGTACTGAAGAACCTCAACCTCTGGTCAAGAGTTCTGCAAAGACAGAACATATGCTGTGAATGGTCTAATGGAGTCTACATTGCTCATCAGATATGTCGTGGCTTTGTGTGTCTGAACAGTGTTCTCAACCCTCTGGTTTACCTCCATGGAAATGAAGATATTCCTGCTCAGCTCAGACAGCTGCTCCAGCAAGCTCGTCAGATGGTCAGCCGTCCGCCTCCAACAAACTCTGCTGGTGTGCCTATGGCACAAATCACAGATGGAAGTTATAGAACATGTTAAAACATTTTTCTGTATGTCATTATTTTCTTTCTATTGCCACATCTATATTACGATTATATTTGTGCTATGCAGTTTAGAAGGAAGAGTTTTTTTTTTATTGTTTTTGTATTCTTGTATTTTTATGTTGTTTTTATATAAACATTATCATTCTTTCATGCTCTGTTAATTAAAGGAATGTTGAATTTTCTGACTTACAGTTAATTATTGGGGGGATTTCAGTTTTGTGTGGTGTCCATGTGAATTCAAATTGATTGTTGTATCTGTGTGATTGATGATTTTATTTTTGTTCCAAACAGGGTTTTCAGATTGAATATTTATCCACATTCTTAAAAGATACATTGTTTTTTGGATGTGATAGGTGACTCTGTGCTTTTTTATGCTCATGGGTAATGGGTTGGTGCCAAATTTTGGAATATTTTGATGATAATACTTTTGTAGGCTATTTTTAAAAGAATATAACATTTTGAATGCAGTAGGCCTATGCATTAGTAGGCTACTTACAGTAGTATTGGTTATTAGTTTACTTAAGGCTGAGTAAAATATCTCACTTATACTAATACTTCTTCCACCACTAATTAAAACAAGTTCATAAAAAGCAATGTGGTTAACTCAAGGTTTAAGGTTTTACGCGGTCCGTGTACTTTTTCGTTCATTCGATTTTCATTTCATAAACAGACTTAAAAAACAAAAAACGAATGGTTATTTGATTTTCATTTTAAAATACAACAATTGAAATTGAAATACAAGGCATTATTTTCCTTTTCATGGTCAAAAGGGGATGGGAGAAATTAAAAATATGCTGTGATTTTCATTTTCTATTTCATATAACAAAAATAAAATCACTCGGAAATAGAAATGAAAAAAGGTTTGTTTTTTCATATTCAGAGACCGGATGTTGTCATTTCCAAGGCAACAGCGCCAGCATAGCCTACCAGTGTTGCTTTTAGCCCAGGCTAAAATTACTTTGGAAACCTGTGCTCTAGATAATGCTTGGGGGGAATTTTATTTCATAATGCCACATGTATTTATTCCCCTCTCTCCCTGTCTCCCTCTGACTCTCTGTCTCTACCCGCCGCAGACAACTTCCCCCAATCGAACCAGCTGAGGAAACAGACTTTCATTCCACGGCTGTAACGCGTTACCGCACAGCCACCGTTAACAATCCCAGCAAACGTTCTGTTGCTGATCTGGCAGAGTCACCGGCGGTTCGGGATCAGATCATGGGGATCAGACATCCGGTGCTGGGTCTATTCTAATATTAGCTGCTGTTGCAGCTAGCTAGCAGGTAGCCACCAGCCCTGTGACCTCGGTCCTCGCGGTTCGCTCCCCGGTGTTGACTGACTCTGGTCCGTCTGCAGAGCTGGCGTTACCCGCTCTAGCTGAGCTGGGAATCTGCCGCGCTCGTGATTTATTCATATTTTATTTTATTTGCAGATAGTGATATGCTATGATGCACTGATGTCAGGCAGGCTTGCTGCTGCTTTTAGTCTGAGTCTGTGAGATAACCAAACTTCCCTTAAATATAACGTGCATATAAATAGATGGAATAAATAAAAGTCACTCGAAATACATAGTAAAACATACATGTATAGGCTATGTATGTAGGCTATTGAACTATTATGACCAAAGCCTGTATTTCATGATCTATTTCATAGCCATATGTATATTTATGTAAAGGGGGGCAAAAAACGGAAGTTATAGGCTACAGATTCCCTCAGCTGCAGCCGGGACATTCTAAAACACTTAACGTGAAAAAGCTTAACTTTAATATACCTAAACAATGATCAATCAGATATCAGTCAGTTATCAGTCAGATAACGTCCATAACGACTTTGGGTTAGATTTTTTGATCACTGTTTATAAACAGTGATCAAAAAATCGCTTAACGTGAAAAAGCTTAATGGTTAACCACGTTAAGCTTTTTCCTTACAATTTCCCTTAATGAAGCAGAAATCCTTAATGTCAGCTAACGTCCATAATAATTGTACTCTGGGTTAGATTTTTGACAGTTTTCAGTGGTTATGAGGAGCAATATGAGAGAGAAATTTGGTAATCCTTGATCATTGCTTATTGATCATAGAGCGGGTAACGCCAGCTCTGCAGAGTCAGTCCCGGGAGCGAACCGCGAGGACCGAGGTCACAGGGCTGGTGGCTAGCTGCTAGCTAGCTGCAGCAGCAGCTAATATTAGAATATTAGACCCAGCACCGGAGGTCTGATCCCTATGATCTGATCTCGAACCCCCGGTGACTCTCTGCCAGATCAGCAAGCTTAACGGCAGCAACAGAACGTTTGCTGTGATTGTTAACAGTGGCGTAACGGTAACGTTACAGCCGTGAACCGAAAGTCTATTTGCTCGCGCTGGTTGGCTCTCTCGGGGTGAAGTTGTCTGCGGTGGGTAGAGACAGGGAGGCAGGGAGAGAGGGTAATAAATACATGTGACATTATGAAATAAAATCCCCCAAGGATTATCAAGAGTATAGCTAGGTTTCCAAAGTAATTTTGGCCTGGGCTGAACACTGGTAGGCTAGGTTGGCGCTGTTGCCTTGGAAATAACAACATCCGGTCTCTGAATATAAAAACAAGCCTTTTTCGCGTTTGTTTTCGAGTGATTTTATTTTTGTTATATAAAATAGAAAATGAAAATCACAGCATATTTTAAATTTCTCCCATCCCATTTCGACCATGAAAAGAAAAACGCATTGTATTTCAATTTCAAATATCGTATTTTAAAACGAAAATCAAATAACCATTCGTTTTTTGTTTTTTAATACCTGTTTATGAAATGAAAATCGAATGAACGAAAAAGTACACGGACCTTACGCTATAACATTTTCTGTCATGACATTTCTTTGTATGTGTTGTCATAATTGTTCAGCCCTTCTTATATACTGTCTATGGTTCAGTGTCTCTGTGAACCTGAGGGCTGTGTTGTCTGGAGCTTTGTGCTCCTGGTAGGGTCTCCCAAGGCAAAGTGGTCTCAGGTGAGGGGCCAGACAAAGAATGGTTCAAAAACCCCAATGGAAAAACAAGGTAGAAATGGAGTGACCCTGCCCGGAGGAAGCCCGGGGCCCCCGTCTGGAGCCAGGCCCAGACGGGCGGGCTCGTCGGGCGGCGCGGGGGGCCGGGTTTGCCACGGAGCCCGGCCGGGCACAGCCCGAACAAGCTACGTGGCTCCCATCTCTCCAGCCCATGGGCCCACCACCTGTGGGAAGGAACCGCTTGGGCGCGCGCTGCCACATGGGTGGCAGTGAAGGTCAGGGGCCTCGACGGACCAGACCCGGGCAGCAGACGCTGGCTCTTGGGGACGTGGAACGTCACCTCTCTGTGGGGGAAGGAGCCGGAACTGGTGCGGGAGGTGGCGCCACCGGGTTAGATCTGGTGGGGCTTACCTCTACGCACAGTCTCGGTTCTGGAACCGTACTCCTGGATAGGGTTGGACTCTTTTTTTCTCCGGAGTTGCTCAGGGTGTGCGCCCGGCGGGGGTGGGGATACTAACAAGCCCCCGGCTGAGCCGCTGGATGCGTTACTTTCCCGTGTGGACGAGGGTCGCCTCCCCTACGCCTGCGGGGTTTGGGGGAAAACTCTGACTGTTGTTTGTGCATATGCACCAAACAGGAGTTCGGAGTATTCGGCCTTCTTGGAGACCTTGAGTGGAGTCCTGCATGGGGCGCCAGTGGGGACTCCATTGTTCTGTGGGGGACTTCAACGCACGCGGCAATGATGGAGACACCTGGAGAGGCGTGATTGGGAGGAACGGCCTCCTGATCTAAAAATATAAAAAGTTTTCACCCATAGTTTTTTTTCCCGTTTCATCTGATCTGAGGCCGTATGTTTTGGACACACCGGGTGAAGAGAGGGGCAGAGCTGTCAACCGATCACCATCTGGTGGTGAGTTGGGTCAGGGGTGGGGGAAGACTCTGGACAGACCTGGTAAGCCCAAACGTGTAGTGCGGGTAAATTGGGAACGTCTGGAGGAGGCCCTTGTCCAACGGACTTTCAACTCGCACCTCCGGGCGGAGCTTTCGCGGCATCCCTGTGGAGGCTGGGGGCATTGAACCAGAGTGGACAATGTTCAAAGTTTCCATTGCTGAAGCTGCGGCGCAGGAGCTGTGGTCTTAGGGTCTTAGGTGCCTCAAGGGGCGGTAACACCGAACACCGTGGTGGACACCGGTGGTCAGGGAAGCCGTCCGACTGAAGAAGGAGTCTTTCCGGGATATGTTATCCCAGAGGACTCCGGAGGCAGTTGCGGCGAAATCGAAGGCTCCGGGCGCCGAAGGGCTGCAGCCTCTGCCGTGAAAGAGGCAAAGCAGCGGGTGTGGGGAGAAGTTTGGAGAAGACATGGAGAAGGACTCTTCGGGTCGGCACCAAAGTGCTTCTGGAAAACTGTTCGCCACCCTCGAGAGGGGAAGGGAACCATCCAAGCTGTGTACAGTAAGGATGGGACACTGTTGACCTCAACTGAGGAGGTAATAGGGCGGTGGAAGGAGCATTTTGAGGAACTCCTGAATCCGACTAATACGCCCTCTATGTTAGAGGCAGAGCTGGAGGATGACGGGGGATTGTCGTCGATTTCCCGGGCGGAAGTCACTGATGTAGTCAAACAACTCCACAGTGGCAAAGCCCCGGGGATTGATGAGATCCGTCCAGAAATGCTCAAGGCTCTGGGTGTGGAGGGGCTGTCCTGGTTGACACGTCTCTTCAACATTGCGTGGAAGTCTGGAACAGTGCCAAAGGAGTGGCAGACCGGGGTGGTGGTTCCCCTTTTTAAAAAGGGGGACCAGAGGGTGTGTGCCAATTACAGGGGTATCACACTTCTCAGCCTCCCCTGGTAAAGTTACCTAACGTGCTGGAGAAAGGAGGGTTCGGCCGTTCGAAGCCGAACCTCAGGTTGAGGAGGAACAATGCGGATTCCGGCCCTGGTCGTTGGAACAACGGACCAGCTCTTCACTCTCGCAGGATCCTGGAGGGGGCCTGGGAGTATGCCCAACCGGTCTACATGTGTTTTGTGGATTTGGAGAAGGCGTATGACCGGGCCCCCCGGAGATACTGTGGGAGGTGCTGCGGGAGTATGGGGTGAGGGGGTCTCTACTCAGGGCCATCCAATCTCTGTACGACCAAAGTGAGAGCTGTGTCCGGGTTCTCGGCAGTAAGTCGGACTCGTTTCAGGTGAGGGTTGGCCTCCGCCAGGGCTGCGCTTTGTCACCAATCCTGTTTGTAATATTTATGGACAGGATATCGAGGCGTAGTCGGGGTGGGGAGGGGATCTCATCGCTGCTTTTTGCAGATGATGTGGTCCTGATGGCATCATCGGCCTGCGACCTTCAGCACTCACTGGATCGGTTCGCAGCCGAAAGTGTGGCAGCGTTGGGATGAGGATCAGCACCTCTAAATCGGAGGCCATGGTTCTCAGCAGGAAACCGATGGAATGCCTTCTCCAGGTAGGGAATGAGTCCTTACCCCAAGTGAAGGAGTTCAAGTACCTTGGGGTTTTGTTCGCGAAGTGAGGGGACAATGGAGCCGGAGATTGGTCGGAGAATCGGCGGCGGGTGCGGTATTACATTCCATCTATCGCACCGTTGTTGACGAAAAGAGAGCTGAGCCAGAAGGCAAAGCTCTCGATCTACCGGTCAGTTTTCGTTCCTACCCTCACCTATGGTCATGAAGGCTGGGTCATACCGAAAGAACGAGATCCAGGGTACAAGCGGCGAAAATGGGTTTCCTCAGGAGGGTGGCTGGCGCTCTCCCTTTAGAGATAGGGTGAGAAGCTCAGTCATCCGTGAGGAGCTCGGAGTAGAGCCACTGTGCCTTTGCGTCGAAAGGAGCCAGTTGAGGTGGTTCGGGCATCTGGTAAGGATGCCCCCTGGGGCGCCTCGGGGGAGGTGTTCCAGGCACGTCCAGCTGGGAGGAGGCCTCGGGGAAGACCCAGGACTAGGTGGAGGGATTATATCTCCAACCTGGCCTGGGAACGCCTCGGGATCCCCCAGTCGGAGCTGGTTAATGTTGCTCGGGAAAGGGAAGTTTGGGGTCCCCTGCTGGAGCTGCTCCCCCCGCGACCCGACACCGGATAAGCGGACGAAGATGGATGGATGGATGGATGGGTTCAGGGCAACCGTGTACGTTTTGATAGTTTGTTTTTTCGTTTGAACCACAAACCAAAAACAAAGAAACGGTAAAAAAAGAGCCGTTCTCCGTTTTTGGTTTCTGAATCCAAAAACGAAAAACGACTAAATCAAATTCAAATAACGGTCCGATTTTGGTTTTTTGAAATTCCTTTTTTCATTTCTCCGTTTGAATATCTACATTAAAAGAAAGACAGGTTGGCCACGTGACCCGGAAGTAATAGTACATATGGCCTATAAAATAAAAGCCAATCTTTTAGAACGTTCATAATATGCAGCATAACGTTATACCAGAGTAACGTTAGAACAAAAAAAATCAATCAATAAATAGGCTTATATAAACCTGGACCGAAAGAAATATGTTAGCAACAGTAGTTTATTACAGTGATTTAATATCGTGCCTATCCACGTACACATCACCAGTCACGTTTAATGAGCGCATTGTTTGGTTCAATACAGTTGGTAATAGTTAACCTAAGAACTAATTGTGTGTGCAGAGTTGTTACTGTTAGCACTATATTATATAGGGGAGAGCAGGGACAGTTTAAATACTTTTTTTTATTGATTTTTGAGTTTAACAAACACAACAACAGAAAAAAAGTATATATACTTTACAAAAACATACAACAGAAAAATACCACCCAAAACGAACAACAGACGCTGTGTTGTCTTAAAACTGAGATCAAAGAAGTATGGAGAGAAAAAATACAACAAAAAACAGTAGCCTACTGTACAAGAAATAAATAACTGAGAAAATACAGATTAAACCAAACACAGTGAAGTCAGAGTCTCTGCAAGAAGGAATGCAGTGGTCTCCAAAGACTCCAAAATCTGTCGGAATTATGATTGAGGTCATAAGTCAGTTTCTCTAAAGGGAGAAGAGACGATATCTGTGACAACCACATACCAACCGTTGGGACTTGTGGGGCAGACCACTTCAGTAAAATAAATTTTTTAGCTAGAAATGAAAGAATTATCAACAGATATTTGGTGTCCGCATCAAGATTTTTCTCCAAAGTATGGTTTAACAGATATAATGATGGGGATAATGTAAACTGTCTACCGATGACCTCCTGAACCACAGAATGAACCTCTTTCCAAAATGTCTGGATATAATGTCTGGAGTTTAAATACTTTTTTATTAAATGTAATTTACAAAGCGATCATATCGCACTGAAAGCATATATATAGTCACTAGCAACCTACACCTGTCCTCTGTCAAATACAGTTGCATTTTCAGCTTTGAACAAAACCGTTCAGGAATTATTACAGCAAAAGTGGGACGTGCGTTATGTTTCATTCGTCCCTCCTGGTGGGAACAATTTAAACAGCATGGGGGGGGACGAATGAAACATACAGTTTAAGCCATATAAACTTCCCACAATTTCAGTATTTTACTACATATCATGAATGGTAGGCTACTCCCAAAAGGTGTTATTTTAGATAGATTGTTGCTGGGCTATACGTCTTCGTGAATATCTGTTAACCACTATTGCCGTCATGGTGAAGCGTGTATGAAGCGGTTTTTGAAATATCATGCACTGTGGATGATTCTGCCATTTTTATAGCTAGAACAGTACATTTTCCCATTTATATCATGTTTCTATTGTGGAAATGTCATTTCACTAGGTTTTTACGTGGGTTAAGTCACTGCACATCCAAATAAGTGCAACCCACAGCCCATCAGTCTCCATAGGATAGAGCTTAGATCAGCCCAGAAAATCAAACCCGACCCAGCCCGAGCCCGAGCACGTTGTGTCCGAGCCCGGCCCGGCCCGACACATTAACTGTAATGATGAGCCCGAGCCCGATTTAAACCGACACTTTTTAAACTTTTTTAGCCGTTATAACTGACGTTCTCAACTACAATTCCGAGTTGTTTGAACTGCAGAAATCTGTTTAGAATAATGCAACAAGGACGAAGCATGTAAACTGCGCTGTTTGTTTATTCAGCACAGCAGGCCCGGTGTGATGCGTGCGAGTAGAGGGGAGACTCCGCGCATGACACGTGTTGCATTTTGTAACTGCAGCCTAACTTTTGTACACATTTGTTACTTTTATATAGCTGGTGTAGCCCTGGTCTAAATCTGAGGGATTCAAACCGGTTACTTTATGTATAAATTACGTTTAGGAAACAAAAATGTTATTAATGCAATTTAACTGAAAGTATTTTAGTTTTAAAAGAGAAATAAAAAGGTGTTAACTGAGAGCCTAAACACTTTAGTTTTGAATTATACATTACTTAGTAAGACTTTAAAAAATAGAAGTTAATATACACGTTCTAAATGGTTTTGAAACTTAACAGTGGTGTAAACTGAATAATATTTACACGTATTGTGCCTTTATTTTGAAGTGTTTTATTGATTAGTCAGTTTAGTTGTCAGTCAGTGTCATGTGTGGTGAATGGTTGAAAGTGAGGAAGTGAATGTGTGAGGGAGGGGTTCTTGGTTTTTTGTTGTTGGAAGAAGAACCGGAGAAAAAGGGCGGAGAGGGTAGGAAGTAGCTGACGGAGAGAGAACGGCAAAAGTTGAGAGGAGTAAAAAGAAAAGACGGAGAGACATTGAGAATTATTGAGAGACACTAAGAGACACAAGAGTGGCGAGGACGGAGAGCTGGACACTACGGCACTACACTTGTTTGGCAGACGTTTGTGCAGCAAACTTGGTGCGAGTGTTCATGGCTAACGCTGGAGCTAACGGCGGGGAGTGCTGATTCAGAGGACGACTGTGTGTTTCTGCTGAGGAGGACTCTGCTGCCGCTGGTGGATGGTTTTTTTTTCATTCTCGTTTTGGAACTGTGTTTCTTGGACTGGCCGCTGACTGTAAGTTGGATTTCTGTGTGCTTGTTCCACCGAAGATAACGTTCTGACCGACTCTACGCAAGCGAGCTACTATCAGGCCTGCCACGTTTTTCTTTTTTTTCTCTCCCTCTGTGTGGGTGGGCGTGCGTGCGCGCACGCAAGTGTGGTACCATTTTAGTTAGTAGGGTTTGAGTAAGTTAGCCAGACCTTAACACTGCTGTAAGGGTGTGATTTGTGTTATATATGTATATTTTGTGTTTATTTAATATAACTGCTGACTATTATTTGTATGTTTAAGTTGTCTTCCAGTAATATATAATACAGTTTTTTTTGTTTGTTAAAGAGTTGTCTGGGGTCAGTTATTTTAATATAGTACAAAAGACTGCATGGGTAACGGTAGTGTAGTGTATATACTAGCAACCCGAAATAGGTAAACCTTCATGGTAGCTACCTTCAGAAAACGAACCCCAACACCTCATCATTCCAGTCTAAAGTCAACTATTGCAGCTTAGGCATTATAGGGGGGTTGGGGTGTTACACTTATATATATTTATAATATTTCTGATTATGGCATAGCTTTCTCCCACCCAATTAGGCTTTACAAAAAATAAATAAATAAATAAAATCGCTTGATCAAGGGTCCGGCCCGGGCCCAGCCCGGCCCGAGGATAGTGGCGGAAAATAACGGCCCAAGCCCGACCCGACCTCTGGTCGGGCTCGAGTCGGGCTCGGGCCGAGAATCTAAACTCTACCATAGGATAACGGGAAAAGTCGACCCGCAGACCAGACGTGCCACAAGCCCGCCCGGCGAGTGCGGGTCGGATCCACGGGAGCTGCGCAGACCAGACGTGCCACAACTAACTGAACACTTTCTTCCTGCATAAACCCGCAACTCTATTTGAAATGCAGAGAGGAAGATTGCAGGCTGCACCGTCTTTGTGATTATTGATAAGTGCATTATACAAGTAAACTGCTGTTGATGTCATGTTAATCTGTTAAATATGTAGGCCTATAGGCTAAACATCAACAACAAAAGTTTACAAATTTAGTTTACACTGACATTCTGACAACCTGAGACGTGTCAGACAAGCTGGGTAGGATATTAGCCTAGCCTATATGCTTGTAGTAGGCTATAGTTCTTTTAAACATCCACAACTAATGTGAACATAGGCTTTAAGGCTGAATCGGTGATCTTTGCTTATTATTCACCAAATCTAGCCTACTGAATATCGTGTCCATTGTGTGTTAGCTGCAAAATCGTTTGTTAGCGCTACCCACTAGGCTAACCAGTCTTTTGTCTGTAGTTGCCCTAACAATAAAAACTAATTCAGTGAGATGGCAAGGCCAGTAGCCTATGGCTCGTAAGTAGCCTATATAGATGCCTTTCACTTAATCACCACTCTCTCACTCATTCACTCACTACACACCACTTAAGTTTTAAGTTTTTTTTTCACATTTAGCCTATTAATATTTATTTGTGCAAGCATTTTATGTCATGTAATAAATAATCTTTGAATATTTAATCAATACTGTTTGTTTCTTTTCTTTGTGTGCTTTTTGTAGGCTACGTCTTACAGGAGCAGTGAGGAAGACAAAGCCACTGACACGGAGATAAATCTATAGCCATCAGATGGTTTAATCTGCCTTGCGACTGCGGGGGTGGCCGCCGTGCCCGGTCTCACCCAACTAATGAGCAGTACATATACAGTAGGTGCAGTGTTCACATTAGGTTTTACTTGGTTTTGTATTTTTTTGTAATTTGAATAATTAACATTGATCTTTAATCATATACTTTTTGTCTTTTTTCTTGTCTTTGAGTTTTGATTGTATTGGTTTGTATTGTCTTTTTGTGCATCTGGATTCACGTCAGATGGTTGTTCATGCTGTAGGCTAGTTTTCTCTTTTGCCTTTTTAAAATAAAAAATATATTTATTTTTTTGAAAATTACAAATTTTGTGGGTATTTGTTTTGGCCTTAATTGTCTGATAGCCTAAATATGAATCACAGATCAGGGCCAGATGAGCCCCAGATGTAAAATAGCCTATGAGTCTGGGCCAGATCCGCACCACACGCCATGGCATTAACAACTGTACTGGGCCTGTCTCTGATCCGTAATTCCAACCTGTTCCGGTATTGGGCCGTTGGAACGGATGAGCCCGGCCCAGGTCCGTTTAGCGGATCTGCGCCAAATGCTAATGAAGACCTGGTCCAAATCTGACCCAAATACATTTTGCTGTCTGGGATATACTTTCAACCATCAAAACTTGTTTATGGCCTGTAACTCCTTGATAAATGGAAATAACAGGAAGATATTTAGCTGAGGTTAACATGCTCTATGTTTTGACCTTTAGGAAGTCTGTCTATCATCATTGCACTCGGAGAAAACTGGAATGTTTCATCCGTCCCGCGTTTCAATCGTCCCGGCTCTCCCCTAATAAAATTAATATTTAATGTGGTTTCCACCGTAATGGGCCCCACCAGGTAGGGGGCCACTATAAAAATGGCAGAATCATTCATGATATTTCAAAAAACGCTTCATACACGCTTCAAGGTGACGGCATTGAGTTGTTAACAGATATTCACGATAGCCCAGCAACAATCTATCTAAAATAACACCTTTTGGGAGTAGCCTACCATTCATGATATGTAGTAAAATACTGAAGTTGTGGGAAGTTTATATGGCTTAAAGGTGCAATATGTAATATTGTATATAATACTGGCAGCTAGCGGTTAAAATAGTTACTGCACTACCAATTCAAAATACTGGAGAGTCGTTTCCCCCGCCCCCTCCTGCCCAGACTCGAAGTTCACGGGGGGTTGCCAGGCTGAGCATTCACAACAATGTTGCTAGACGCTTTTCTCACATAGCCAGACATTACTCCACAGCACAGCAGAGCATAGATATATACGACAGCAGAGTAGCTAACGTTAGATGCTAGTCTCACATAGCCAGACATTACTCCACAGCACAGCGGAGTAGCTAATGTTAGATGCTAGTCTCACATAGCCAGACATTACTCCACAGCACAGCGGAGTAGCTAACGTTAGATGCTGGCTATATTGACAAAAAAGCCCGTGCTCACGCGGAGCTCTGTAAGCAACTGACAGACACACTTTTTCGGCTTAAAATTACAGTATGAACCACTAAAAACACAACAGCCTCACCGTCCTCTCCACACGCCAGTCAGGCACACTTCCTCGGCTTAGAATTACAATAGGAACCGCTAAAAATACCACCACCATGCCGACTGAACAGCCCGGTCTCATGGCAGTTCGTGTAAATGTGACGTTATTTTAATCTATTGACACGTTTTTGTCGGTTTTTACGTGGCGGACAACACCAATCTGCCGCCTCCCGGCCGCCTCATCCAGCGCGTCCCCAGCGGGCCGCCTCGCGGGCGCCTCCCGGCTTATGGAGCTTCCTTTTCGGCCGCCTCCCGGCGTCCTTTCCCCGAGAAAATAACGTGACATTCGGCGTCCTTTCACCGAGAAAATAACGTGACATTTACACGTAAAAAACGAGAAAAACGTCTCCGTGAACACGTATCAATAGATTACGAATAACGTTGATATTTACACAAACTGCCGTGAGACCGGGTTGGAACTACACGTTGTAAACAGCCATGGCACGCTTGCCTGGTCCTCCCGGTAACGTTAGCAGGGTTAGCATGGCGGCGTTAGCCAGGACCAGTCGGGATCACTTCACTGGCTATGTCTCAATTGTTTTTGCGAGTAACCAACTCGGGTACTCTAGCTATATAATTCAATGTGAGTACACAAATGTTGAAATGACCTAAAATGCCCGTCCCTAGTGGCTGTGATAAATTAGCCTGAAGCTATGCTTACCTGTTCAGGAGGAAATAAGCCAATTCTGCGTCCTTTTGGGATCTAAGCTGTCTCCATCTTTCAAATACATCTCCAATATTTACCAGGGGGTTGTTACGTCTCTGGTCACGCAACTGTTTTTTTAGGTCGGGTAGAATCTATCTCCATTTATCCTGTTCGTTTCTTTGCTGCTTTCATGGCTGTACTACCGTTATAGCTGTAGCACGCTGGGTTTACGTTTTTATATATCTGGCAACCCGGCCTGGTTGTCAAACTGGGCCAAACAGAAATTCCGTCACGGAATGTAAATTTCAAAAAGAAAAAATACTGACATTAGCATTGTTGTCAGAAAAGATAGTATTTCAGTTTAACATGTTTCCTTAATATCTGATGAGGCATTGGTGTCATTTTTGGATTTATTACAGTACAAATATTACATATTGGACCTTTAAACTGTATGTTTCATTCGTCGCCCCATGCTGTTTTAATCGTCCCCACCAGGAGGGACGAATGAAACATAACGCACGTCCCACTTTTGTTGTAATAATTCCTGAACGGTTTTGTTCAAAGCTGAAAATGCAACTGTATTTTACAGAGGACAGGTGTTGGTACAAACTATTAGCTTTCAGTGCGTTATGATCGCTTTGTAAATTACGTTTAATTAAAAAGTATTTAAACTGTCCCTGCTCTCCCCTATATTATATACAGTAACAACTCTGCACACACAATGTTCTTAGGTATTACCAACTGTACGCAACTGTACGCGCATTGTTTGAACCAAACAATGCGCTCATTAAACGTGACTGGTGATGTGTACGTGGATAGGCACGATATTAAATCACTGTAATAAACTACTGTTGCTAACATATTTCTTTCGGTCCAGGTTTATATAAGCCTATTTATTGATTGATTTTTTTTCTTCTAATGTTACTCTGGTATAACGTTATGCTGCATATGACCGTTCTAAAAGCTGTTGGCTATATTTACTATTACATTACTTCCGGGTCAGGTGGCCAACATGTCTTTCTTTTAATGTAGATATTCAAACGGAGAAATGAAAAAAGGAATTTCAAAAAACCAAAATCGGACCGTTATTTGAATTTGGTTTAGTCGTTTTTCGTTTTTGGATTCAGAAACCAAAAACGGAGAACGGCTCTTTTTTTTTACCGTTTCTTTGTTTTTGGTTTGGAACGACAAACGAAAAAACAAACTATCAAAACGGACCACCGTTCAGCCCAATCACCCGTCATTGTAAATGTAGAGGGGCGGGTTGTAGAGGTCAGAGGGCGCAGGCTAATCAAACGTAGCCATATAAACCCTTTTATATATGTCAATGTATAAACCTCGCTAATGTCGGCAAATATTACTAAATATGTTGCTCACTTCGATCTGCGCAGAGTTAGAACCACCTGTTGGTAACCTGTTGCAATATATGAAAGGTAAATACATGTGTGCATTTTTAATACTATACCAATTCGATGTGGTTTGAATAAATGTATGCTAATTAGCGCGTTAGCATGCTAGCGACGTTAGCATAGTGTGGCAGCGGCTATGGGCAGCAGCCTGTTGTGTGTTACATGCATGTATTATAGGTGTGTTAGCCAGTGGTGGAAGAAGTACTCCGTTCTTTTACTGGTAAAAGTACCAATGCTATAGCGTAAAAATACTTTGTTACAAGTAAAAGTCCTGCATTCTTTCTTATTCACATTAACTTAGGCTGTCTCAAACCGCCTACTTCAGTCAGTACACTGCTAATGTGCACTGACCACTTACTGCCGTAATGCCCACTTTCGATGGTTACGGTAGGGTTCCACACAGTGAAACACCTTGCGAATTTCGGCCAGCGAAAGTTTGCCTCGGGGGGCGTGGTCGCGAAAACAACACGCAAGACCGCAACATTTTTTTAAATGTCCCGGGCTGTCAGAAGACAGGGCGGTAAAAATGCACAGCAGCAAACCATCGGTAAAATGTTAGCTCATAAATGCTCTGGTAACCTGGCTATGTAGCCTAGCTGCCTTGCTATGCTTACAATGAAATGCAATGTCCGAACATGCTAGCGCGTGACCTGTCGGCTAGCTGAATCATTTTGAGTGTTTAAACTATCTCCAGTGGTCTATTTGGTGGTGTGTGTTCGCCCTGTTTAAGTTCGTGTGACATATAAACAACAATCCATGTTGCTACAAGCTAGGGCTGTACAAGTAATCGAATTTTAATCACGATCACGATTTTGGCTTCCCACAATCAAATTTGCGTGATCGAGTGATATTTAAAATGCGTCATTCCCTTCATAGAACAGTTTTTGCAAAGCCAATCTAGCGCTCCATAAACCACTGTCTGATCACATGTCTCCATGAGCCAATCAGAGTTGTTCCCTGCACCGCGCAGCTTAGTTTCTAGATGTAGACAGTCACAGAGGACAGAGTAACGTGAGGAAAATTCCACAACAGGTAGCAGTCGGTCATCATAAGCCGGTCACAATGTTTACCAGTTTACCAGTAAACGCAACGTTTTGTCCCGGCTGTGTTGTTTTTCAGACAACAGCAGTGACCAGTGCTAGTTTGTGTCTTTTAGCTCATAGCTTTAGCAGCAGACTGTTGGACGTCCCGCTGTTGGAATCCTACAGTGAAATACAGACACACTACACTGTTTAGCAGTCAGCATTTTAGCCGTGTTTAATCCAATTACTACTGTGGCTAACAGTAGGCTAACGTTACCTGCGGTGTAACATGTTAATAGTGTTTACTAGCGTGACATGCAGTGATGTTTATGTTGCCTCTAACGTGGGTTTCGGAGCATCAGAGCGTAACGCAGACATGTAAGTGGCAGTGTAATGAGCCACAGAAATCCGCGTAGCTATTTCGTCCGGTAGATACCAGGCACCACATGCGCCGTTAACGTGAACAGAAAATTGCGTTGCCTGTATCTTTCACGGCAAACATGCATGTGTGGAAAGCGGTCGCACAACAGCTGAAATGGCATACTCCTTCACAGTATCCTTCAATAAAGCAGGAATGTAGCACAATATGGATGTATTAGTAGGAATGTAGCACAATATGGATGTAAAAGCAGTTAAAAATATATAATTATGTGACAATAAAATTTGTTTTGGCTAAAATCAACAAATAATCGTGATAATTAATCTTGATCTCAATATTGATCAAAATAATCGTGATTATCATTTTGGCCATAATCGTGCAGCCCTACTACAAGCGTCAATGTTTGCCAATAAAACATGTAATCAAACAAATGCACAAGTAGCCTAGCTAGCTAGCTAGCTACCTGGCTAGGCTACAATGAAATCCACTGTCCGAACATGCTAGCGATTAGCCTGTCGGCTAGCTGAAAAGTTTGAGTGTTTAAACTAACATATACAGTGATCTATTTAGTGGTGTATGTGCCCTAATTAAGTTTGTGTGTCATATAAAACACAATTTGTGTTGATAGAAGTACCGACGTTCGTGTAGAAACATTTTAATCACATCAAAATTTTCATGATACTGCGCTGATGACCTCCGCCATCTTGGTCAGACTTTTTTTGTAACTCCCGCCTCCAAACACAAACACACGGACCTGATTGGTTCTCGAGTGGTCCTCATTTGAATAAAGTTAAACTTTCGTCAACTTTATTTCGCTCCCCTCGGCGATTCGCTCTCATCTCGCTCAATCAGGGCGAATTTCGTCTCCATTCAACCTCAATGAGAGCAAAGCGAAATTTCGCTGTGTGGAACCCTACCGTTAGTGTTGTCCCAAATGGAACACTTTTTTTTTTTTTTTTTTTAACTTTATTTCAAAAGATAATTTACAGAAATTCAATCAATGCAATATGTAAACAAGTAAAATACAAACATGTGTACATAATATATGAAAGTGAAAAAAGGAAGTAGTCTAAACATAAGAAAACAAAGGAAACAAAAGTAGACAGACTTTCAAGAATGTTAAAAATAAAGACAACAGGGGCATTTAAAAGAAGAGGTCTGAGTAGATATCAGATGTTAAAATAGCTTTCTTATTGGATACCAACTTAAGAGACTCAAAGTACATGTCAAATTCAACTTGAAATAGTTTGAAGCACGGTGTTGAACTAGAAAATTTTGCCTTGTGGATATGGAACTTACCTAATAAAATAAAGAGATTTACAATATTACACAACTTTCTATCTTTACATTCAAAATAGGTAATAATATGTTTCCCTTCAAGTGTGATTGTATGATTTGTTTTAGATACCATATATTCTTCAAAACTTTTCCAGAATGCAATACAGAATGAGCAACCATAAAAAAGATGAGTTAACGACTCTTGTTCTGTTTTACAAAAACTACAATAGTTATCAACAGGCATGAATTTCAAGACAAATACATTTGTAGGGTATATATTATGTAATATTTTCAAATGTAATTCCCTAACTTTGTTCGTGATACAATATTAAAAAAATTTCCCACGGGGTGATATTTTCTTTAAATTCAGAAAGCATTTTCTAATGCGCTTATTAGTACCATTACTGCCCATAATATCCATACCGTTTATATAAAGAGTAGAATTAAAACTAGTAACTTCATTTTGTTTTTTATAACTTTTCATTAATTCTAATATGCCATTAGGTATAGATTTGAAAACTGTATTATATTCTTTGAACGTTATTGGGAATGCTTTCTCTCTAAGAAAAGATTCATAATTAAGTAACTGACCATTACAATCAAAAAGATCTTTTACGAAGATAATGTCTCTATTGATCCAATTTTGCAAATAGAGTGACTTGTTCCCCTTAGTGATGCATTCATTATTCCATAAGATAGACTGGTGTGGAGAAAAGTTGTGAGAATGACAACTTCCAGGCCAAAAGAGCTTGTTGATAAAACTGGGATAGTTTTAACGGCAATCTTGTAATATTGTAGTTACATTTCAATATAAATTTAAGACCTCCTACGCTATTAAAAATGTTATTGGGGATAAAGTACCATAAAGACTCCGGTGCTCTCAAACATTCCTTCAACCATTTCACCTTAAAGGTGTAATTCAAGTCCAAAAAGTCCAGAAGTCCAAATACACCTTCGTCCTTACAACCAGAGAGCTCCGCTTTTTTTAAATGATGGTGTCTGTTTTTCCATACAAAATTCGTAAATATGGAATTTATGTCTTTACATGTTGAATCATGGACATTGAGAGAGAGGGCAGGGTAGACAAATCTTGAAATCCCTTCTGCTTTTGTTAAAAGAATCCTACCTAGAATAGTTGAATAGAATATTGTTTTAGTCTTCTTCAATTTAGATGAAAAATTAAGTTGTTGATGTTCCTTGTGGTCCTTACAGATCTGAATACCAGGTATATTTAACAGGTATATTAAACATTTTTTCCTCTTCAGTCTGATACAAACATAAAATTTCACATTTAGATTTGTTAAGTGTTAAACCCGAAGCAGCTGAAAATTGGTCAATTAGGGATATAGCATATTCAATCTGAGGTTTGTCACTCAAAAAGAGAGCTATATCATCCGCTAGTTGAGTAACTCTAATTTCCTTACCAAAAATAGACAAACCTTTAATAATATGATTATGTCGAATATGTAATGACAGTAATTCAACCACCAGCAGGAACAAGAACGGTGAAATAGGGCAGCCCTGGCGAACTGATCTTAGTACAGGAAATCTTTTTGTGGTGTTTGGATATAATATCACAGAGCTATCAATATTTTTATAAAACATTTAAACTGTAGCTATAACATTTTGTCCAAAATCAAAAATTTGAAGTGCTTTGAGTAAAAAAAATAGTGTTCTACCGTATCAAATGCTTTATAAAAATCAAGAAATACTACGGTGCAAATTCAACTCATGTTTAGGACATGTTAATTTAAAGATTCGCAGTAAAAATATAAATATTGTAGGCCATTAATCGGCGCGCAAAGTCCTTGAAATCCATTCTGCAGTAAGCGTCATATAGCCATGGTAAAAAGAAAACAAGGCAGTTTAATTAATTTTGGTTTTACTAAGAAATAGTGTAGCGATGACGTTAATAGCACGACCGATTCACCTGCTGCAAGCCCCACCTCCAACCGGGGTGACAACGCAAGAAGAAGCTGAAGAAATAATGTCTTCTGGCTGAAGATGCTCCTAATCACTCTTGTTCCTCTCTCTCCCGTTAAATTGGAAAAGTCCTATTATTATGGACGTTATCTGATAAGCGTTTCTGCTTCATTAGAGCCTATAAGGAAAAAGCTTAACGTGGTAGAATGTAGGACTACCTCAACAACAATCAATGATCACCAAATTTCTCTCTCATATTGCTCAGTATAACCACTGAAAACTGTCAAAAAATCTAACCGAAAGTCCTATTATTATGGACGTTATCTGACATTAAGCGTTTCTGCTTCACATTTTCAGCAGGGCAGCGGAGCGGCTGTGGGTTGACTCCCCACGGTTCTCATATGTCCTATAAGGTCCGCAGCAGATCGGCTGTGTCTGTGCCTGTCCTGTGGGGATAGAGCTTTTTGTGGATTTGTTGGTATCTGTCGCTCACGAATTATAGGCCTATGTGTTATGAACTTTATTTTTTTAACTAAATTGAGTTCGAGGTTTTAAAAAAAAGTGGTGGGTACAAAATGACTCATGACGAAATGTGGTGGGGACGCGTACCCACCGTCCCCACTGAAATCGATGCCTATGCTTGTCGATCAAAACAACAGACAGATTCAGCAACTGCATGGCCCATTTCTCGCTTAAAATGTTTTCAGAAACACGTTTCGGTGAACTATTTTCATAACATTCGAGATCGTATTCCAAACGAACCGCCATCTGGCCGCCATTAATCTCGGTTGTAAAATCTACGAGATTTAGACGCACGTGACGCTTTCGTCCAATCAGCTGCCGGTCAACGTCCCTGGTCCCTCCCCTTTCTGCTTTATAGTCAAGATTGCGCCCGTTTAGTGCGCGTAGTGTCCATCGTTCTACACTGAACTTTTTTTAGGGGGACCTTTTGCGTTATCTCCACTATATACTTAAAACTAAGTGTTTAAAGTGTACAAGTAGGCGGTTTGCCTTAGTCACTTCCATTGAAAATCCATAGAAACATAGGGTGAAGGTTGAAAATACCGAAATTCCCCTTTAACTTCTAATGATATATCATTATTTATTCCATTGTTGTATTAATAATCTAAATCTCCATCTAAACCTGTGAAATAAATGTAGTGGGGTGAAAAGCACAATATTTGCCAAAATGTAGTAGGCCTACAGTAGAAGTATAGTAGCACCTAGGGTGTAATTTCCACTGTGGACCCCCCCCCCACACACACACACACACACACACTTTTCAAGAACCCCGTTTGTGTGTCTCCCTCCCCCCTCCAACACACACACACACACACACACTTTTTCAAACAAAGTACATTAAGTACATTACTTAGATACTTACTTACTTAGATACTTAGTAGATGTACTCACCAGTAGTTACATTTGACATTTGGTCGTGGTGTTAGCTAAGCTAAACATAAAACTAACTCTAGCACATGAGCTTTTGGTTGATTGAAGTGACTGAGGAGAAAGTTTGTACTCCTTAGATAAAGCGGACCATAAAACTCTCCTTGGACCCTTTGAGGAGTAGAGGTCTCCCGCCTGCTGCAGCTTCGGTCTGAACTGTTGCTGCCATCCTCTCCCATTCTGCAGCTTTCCTCTGCCCATGCTTCAGACATGCCATGGATTTGTGAGTACCAGCCAATATTGAATGTGTGTTTATTTTGGTAGCTTGCTGCACTAGCAGGTGAAGCAGCCATTGTTGTCGGCCACCACACTCCCAAGCCACGACTCAGACCTGCATCCTATTATGTTATTTTGAATGACATTATGTTTTATTTGCAAGGTAAGTGTGCTTGTGTGAGAGTGTGGGACCCTTAGTTCAATATTGACATTTGGTAAATGAGGTATTGTTGAAGTTGTGTAAGTTATTGTTTCAGAATAAATGTATAGTGCTGTCTCAGAATCAGCTTCCATTTTAAAGGTGCGTGTAGAAGAAATTGAAACACAGCCATTATTTCTCTGTTACACAAAAACGATGCCTCTGTTACCGCCCTTGCTCTTTTTAAAATTCTGATGTAAATAGTTGTAAAAAAAATTGGGAACTTGCATGCGGTTTAATATTGATTTCACCTACTGACAGGGGTTTAATTGAGATTCGTTATGTGGGGGGTTGCTCTCCCTAGGGGGGTCTGGGGATATGCCCCCCCTGGGAAAAAAAGTTGAAAAATAAACCATTAAATGGCACTTTCTGGAGAGTTTTATGCAAAGAAATGGAGAAATCGAGTCTTACATGATATGTGCAAAACTCTAAGGTTAGAACCTATACTTTGCGTTGTTGTAGTATCAACAGGTATTAGGGCATTTAGCATTTACATTCCTGTTAATCAGTCATCACTTGATTACACATTGTATTACCTTGTTATGATATAAGAAGTGACCCTTACAATGTGCCAAACATAATGTGCAGCATATGACAGTAGCAACAGCTGAGAAGATATGGGTCTGTGGTGACCAGGTCCACCTCACACAAACTTCCTTCTCCCACTCTCTTTACTAACACACACACACACACACACACACACTCACACACGGAAATGGGTGAAGACGGGAAGGTGTTTAGCACTTGGTGCCTCATTTTTGAGTACGTTTTGTTTTTTAATAAAAGAAAAATGCAATTTCACATCATATTGGTCCATTTTAATTACCATATCTGTGTCTAAATCGTTGGAAAAGCTAGTGCAGATAATAAATAAACAACACTCAAAAAGCTTAAACACAAAACTTGCTAAAGAAGTCCACTGGGGACCAACAACAATCATTAGATCTGGAGAAAAGTCATTTAGTTAGTTTTGATGCTCACGTTGATTTAACATTTATTCAGCTTGGTTTCTGCGACTAAGCCTTATAATGGTATGGATTATTTATTTGTTCCTCCACTACTTATTGATGATGATACAGTTGTTTTTCATTTCTGCAAAATATCGAAGACTGCTCACAATGCCTTTCAGTCTGTATTGCACCAAGAATGACAATGAGGTGTTCTTTAGGACCTGTGCACTAGTGAAGCTATCTGGCACACTGTGTTGAATCATTAAATCCTGCAGAGCCTTGCACCAGTAGCTGCTACGCGTTGCCATTAGCTAGTTGTTGACTGTTATGGACTTCTCAAAGTTTTTTGTTTTAGTTTTTTAGTAATGTTCAGGGGCGTTTCTAGGACTTCATGAGGTTTTGGGCTTAGTCCGGACCCATTAAAATAAACTGAATGCAATGCACGCAGAGCAGATCACAAAAACGGCCATTTGCTTGCCCAGTTTGTTGATATTGGTTAGATGTCACAATTATTTGGCTTATTCACAGCTTGCCAGGCAACCCAAAGGCAAAAGTTTTGTTTCCATTTGTGGGATCACATATGATATGGGGGTCCTCCCCCAGAAAAGTTTGAGCAATAAACACTTAATTTCCTGCATTCTGCTGAATTTTATGCACCTAATTTCTACCTTTTTTCTCCATCAGTTCATGCTGGAAATATCTTTATTTATGTAAAGGGAAACATAGATGACAATTCCAAATATAAAACTATAATTGTATATAATGCAGTAAGGCTCTCAGGCATTCTGTATTGCGTATTTGCTGACTGAGTCAGCATATGTGTAGGCATAATGTACTCTGTCCTCCTCTTTTGCGTGTTTTGTGGAAGTAACCTCTTCAAATGTGCATGTGGCACTTACTCACCTCATGGATACATCAAACCCTTGGACTTTAACAGCTCAGATGTGTTTTAGCACGTTTCTGCTCATGTTTAAAACGTCCTGCCAAATATAACTATGCCCATCTGTGTTCTCAGAGTTGGAGGAGTCGTAATATTTAGAAAAACAAAGCTCTAATATTACAAGAATAAACTTGGTTCAGCTTCAGGTTATAATTACCTGAAGTTGCACAGACCACGGATGGCGTGCAGCTCATCTCTATTTTTACAGAAAGAGTGGACCGTAATGGATTGTAAATTATTAGAAAACGTCTCCGAATTGGCCCTCAGGTATGTAATATGTCTATTTCATTCTTAAAATAAGTTTAGACTGCGCAATGTGGTTGTATGTCAGTAGCCCACATTAAATTACACCCCTTCCATTTAGCGCGAATGTTTTGTTCCTTTTAGTCTGTGTTTGTGTTGGCCTACCAGTGTTTCCCACAGAATTAGATTCTATTTGTGGTGGTAGCTGACCTGGGGTTGGGGGGTCCACGAGAACAAGATACCACAAGTTGTAATTCAGTTTAACAGCCAGATGCTGTTAACCTCTTTGTGATCTTCTGCATGCAAGACAAAAAAAATAAACCTAAATGTTCCTGTATATGTTGTTAACTTGTTGAACACTTGAACATGAACAAAATTGAAAACAAAATGTTTGCAACTTACCCTAGTGGGGATTGTTTTGTGTACACATAAGTCGATATTGACTAGCAGGTAATGTTAACGTTACAGCATGGTAACCTCGACAACGCAGCTGATAACTTGTGCTAATGTTATATCCTTACTAGCTAACGTTAGGCGTCCTGCATTAGTAATAACATGCTATTAACTTCTTTGAATTTCTATGATATTAAAAGTGTGTTAAGAACACAATACATGAACCTTAAATTGAATGCATCTGTGTCTGAGATATTGTTCTGAGGTGTTCATAATACCTGGGTTTTTCCTGGCTCAGAATTGGCCTTAGGGGGGACACATATGAAGCGGGGTTCTGTCGGTCCTCCCCCAGGAAATTTTGAGCGTCAAAAACTTCATTTCCTGCATTCTGATACATTTTAAGGCACACATTTATGGTGAAAACCTCTTAATTTATGTCAAGGAAAATACAAAATTCTGCAGGTAACAATTCAAAATTTTAAATGGTATATAATGGAGTAAGGACAGGGGCCTTTCGCAGCTGACAACAAAGTCCAGTTCATTTGATTAGTATGAACAGGACATACCCGTATCTTTTTCCCAAGGAGCACGTTTTGCGCCTCAGTTGAAAAATTTAGTAGTGTCTTACATAAGGTAACTGCTATTATTGTTGTAGCTAATTTGTACAATAATACAATAGTGTTATGAATGCAAATCTAACCATCATAGTGTGAAATACAACTTTGAGCAGAACAGACAGCAGTCGGAGCTCCTGCTGACTGAGAGCTCTGCGTCCATCACTGCGCCGCCGGTCCCCAGAGCAGCATGGTCACCTGGAGAGTCTGGTACAGTCTAACTCTGCAAACGGAGATCCCATCAGCGCTATACAACGGCCCATTCAGATTATTTTTTAACGCTATTTAAAACACGCAGCGTATTCGTTCAGCTGCATTTACTTTCCCTGCTCTCCTCTGTCTCACACACACACACACACACACAGATAAACACACACAGCCCCTCCCCTCCATATTTCCTGCGCGCCACAAATTGCTTTCTAATCTGTGGGAAACACTGGTATGGAAACACTACCTACTATTTTCTTTTCACGTGTCCCCCTGTAATTGTGTAAAGTGTCCTCTGGATGTAATAAAATGCGCTATATTAATCTAAGTTATTACGTTGGTTGCTAGAACAATCTCTTAATGCTTTGGCTCGTGACACAATGACAGTGATAACGTTACCCAGTTCAGCTAACAATATATATTAGTATATATTTTCATTAAAACTTTCCATTTTCAGTCTGTAACGTTGCTCAGAGGTTCCGGTTAATGTAAGTATAATTCTGTGTTGTGTTTACCTTTTTAAAAAAAAAATGAAAAAAAAATAAGTTTAGGTCAAAAAAATTCTAACTACAGTATATATCGAGGAACCAAGAAACTTTTCAGACCCCTTAGCAACTTTTTTTTCCTTCAAAAAAGCAACTAGCAGCAGTTCTGCCTTTCTGTATAAGACTCTGGAGCGTGAGGTCTTTCTCTCTTGTGGCCGCTACAGTCACTTCTGACTGAGGAGCAACGGTGAGCCTTCGGGCGCGTCATGTAGTGGGCCAGCACTTTGCATGGTCCATGCAAGCGGTCGCAAGACCTCATTACCACCACTGAGGTGCCCTTGAGCAAGGCCCTTAACCCCAACCGCTCCAGTGGAGCTGCTCAGTGGCCAGCAGATCAGACTGTGGTTGTACTGGGCAGCTTCCAGGTATGAATGTTTAACTGTGTGAATGTTAATGTTAAAAGGTCGTCGTTGCAAATGAGAAGTTTTTCTCAATCGACTTACCTGGATATATAAAGATTAAATAAAAAAAAATAAAAAATACCAGGCACCTGTACTTTGTGCTAAAACATGGAATGTCATAGAGTATATACTGTATATACTGTGTGTATATATATATATATATATATATATATATAGCCAGGCCCGAGCCCGACACAGTTAAAATCTCATTTTTTTTCTCATACTAATGATACATGTACGTTTGTTTGTGTGGAAAGCTTTTATTAAGCAACTGTAGGAAGGCATTCGGAAATGTCAACAGATGAGCGCATCGGCGCACACGGGGCAACAAGCGCACGTTAATGAACTGGTAAAATGTTCAATGTGTTAACCTCTCCTGATTGTTCCTTTTCCGACCGTGGTCAGAAAACCAGGGGAGACTAGTTACCTCCAGGGACGACGTTATAAAATAAATAACGTCGGGGATAAAATCCCGTTTCTGATGAGCAAATGAACGAACTTGGCTTTCAGTCTGGGGTTTATTTTGGAAACCGCACACACTGTGTACAAAACTTAAACTTATTACACCAACTCTGCTCCAGTCGCATGCAAGCAGATGTCTGCTTCCTCTTTCTCTATCTCTCTTCTGCCCACTTTCCACACACACACACACACACGCACCGAGCTCTCTTAAAGAAGCCGCAGCACCATTTTACAACAAATGCCTCATTGCGCCGATGTGACCGAGCCCGAACATAATGTCTAAATATCTGTCCGGCCCAGCCCATCAGGTACCGTCGGTCTCGGGTCGGGTATCCGCACTCTGATATACTCTGTGTGTGTGTGTGTGTGTGTGTGTGTGTGTGTGTGTGTGTGTGTGTGTGTGTGTGTGTGTGTGTGTGTGTGTGTGTGTGTGTGTGTGTGTGCGTGCGTGCGTGCGTGCGCGCGCGCCAAGGATGGACCAAGGTTATTATAGTTTTGCATTTTTGATTTGTTTTTATTTCGTTTTGTCTTTTTCTTTTCAGTTTAGTTTTAAAAGCTGTTTTGCTAGTAAAACCTTGCACATGAGGAGATGTTGCACATCTTTCATTGTGATTCTAATATGCGGTTGAGACCACAGGGCTTGAAAGCGGAAGTCTTTCTTGAACAAATAGTAGTTCACATTGTCTTTCACATCTCATAAGCCAGATCATCCACAGAGGTACTAATTTCTTTTCAGAAGACAGAATGAATAACTCCTCCTGTACTCGCATCAGCTTTGACTTTGAACACAGATTCCTGCCTCCTGTCTTCATCTTAGTCTTCATCATTGGTCTGCTAGCTAATGGATGGGGATTGAAGTCTTTGCTGCAGAATTGGAAGAAACTGGGTATCGTTAAAGTGTTTGTTCTCAATCTTGGACTTGCTGATATTCTGTACCTGCTCACACTCCCCTTTTTGGTGGTGTACTACTTTATGGAGAGCAAGTGGATCTTTGGAGTCGCATTCTGCAAGATAACACGATTCTGCTTCAACCTGAATTTATATGGCAGCATCGGGTTCCTTACATGTATAAGTGTGTACAGGTACCTGGCTATTGTCCATCTAGTGAAAGTGATGGGAAGATTAACTCTGACTCACTCTGTGGGGATCTCAGTCATGGTTTGGTTCTTGGTGAGCATTCAAAGTCTTCCGGACATGTTCTACAGCAAAACATTTGTAAACAAGCCTGGGAAATGTTATGATACTACCCATAAGAGATATGTGGATGATTACATTAAATACAGCCTTGGATGGACACTCACTGGGTTTTGTATCCCATTGCTCATCACACTGGGCTGCTATGGACATGTGATTGTCGTTCTCTGCCGCACAAATGCCACTCACAAGGTACTGAAACAGAGAAGCTTGAAGTTGTTGTTCATCGTGATTCTTCTCTTCTCTGTTTGTTACATCCCCTATCATGTACTGAAGAACCTCAACCTCTGGTCAAGAGTTCTGCAAAATCAGAAGATATGCCGTGAATGGTCTAATGGAGTCTACATTGCTCATCAGATAAGTCGTGGCCTCGTGTGTCTGAACAGTGCTCTCAACCCTCTGGTTTACCTCCATGGAAATGAAGATATTCCTGCTCAGCTCAGACAGCTGCTCCAGCAAGCTCGTCTGATATCCAGCCGGTTGTTTCGGTCAAACTCCAGCTCTGTGCCTGTGGCTGAAACTGCAGATGAAGTTCAACAAGAGTTAACATGAACTGTTATAGTAATAAATATATAATCACAACTAGTAGTGTGAATTGATTACAATGTAAATTAAATCTTCAGTCTTTTTCTTATGAGTTGCTTTCTTTGCCTAAAACATAGTTTTGCTGTGATCTTTAGATGTCATGATGTGATAACCATATGCTAAGTCATCCAAATAAAGGAAGTTAAGATAAACCACAGCTCTTGATGTGTCATTGTTTTCTTTCAAAACCGACTTAACTAACTAACTAACTTTCTGACTGATTCTTCAACATTATTCTCAAGAATCTGCTGCTATTGAGTGATATCCATGTGACCCTCAACTTTAACAAGATTCCCAGTACCGGCAATGGCCACACAGTCCCACAGCATGATGGAACCTCCACCAAATTTTCTCACCGTCCTTCGCCTTTGCCTCTCCAATATTTTACTTGGCCTGCCACTTCTGGCCTTAACAAGAACTGTACCTTTGGTCTTCCATTTCCTCACTATGTTCCTCACAGTGGACACTGACAGCTTACATCTCTGCGATAGCTTTTCGTAGCCTTCCCCTAAACCATAATGTTGAACAATCTTTGTTTTCCAGTCATTTGAGAGTTGTTTTGAGGCCACACTCCCACCATCCACCTTAATGCTTAATGAGCTCACCAAACCAATTGTGTGTTCCAATTAATCAGTGCTAGGTAGTTACAGGTATTCAAATCAACAAAATGACAAGGGTGCCCAAATTTTTGCATAGCCTATTTTTCACATCTGATATAATTTCATACAACTTAATATTGCTGCACAAAAAAACTTTGCCTGGAAAATACCCAGGAAAACTCAGCTTTTATTAGAAAATGAATGGCATGACACTGTGATCATTTTCTGCGACGACAGAGTAAATTATTATGCTGCCTCAGAGGGGTGCCTAAACTTTTTCATACCACTGTATATATAGACGGGGAAACAGCAGTATTGACAACAGATGAAGTCACTGTGTCTTCAGAAGTTTGTTTTATTGTTAACTGTTAACTCTTTTTCCTCTCACTTTTTCTTCACACAGCAGCACTTGATGCAAATTTACTCTCACTCCCAGCTTGCTCTCCTTGGTTAACAACACACTTACTGACGTCACTTAGTAAACGCATGTGCCATTCTCGCTCTAACTTACTACTTTCGTAACAAGAAACTGACTTTTATGTGAGAATTCAGAAAAGCTATTTTTCATGAAGAAGAACCTGCCACTTTTGTATTTTATATTCTTTCGCTAGTCAGTTCATAATTGTAATTAGAATTTGTACCAGAATAGGTTTGTTGTACTGCACATTGCTGCAGCTCCTCTTTTCACCCTGTGTGTTGAGCTCTCCGTTTTAACTACAGAGTGAGGCATCACACTTCTATTACATCTTTGTTGGGAGTTGCATATGCGCAGTACCTAGGTAAGGAAAACAACCCAGTCAGAAGCAGAGTATGAGGGCGTTTGTGAACAGTATTTTCTGTTGGAGACGGTAAGTCCCTTTGTGGTGGACTTTGGGCTATTTCACTTTGTCAACCTATAACATACACAAAAAAAGATATATAACACGATAAAGGAAAGGGAAAAAGCCAATAATAATAAATAATTTTAAATCGTAGTTTTGTAATTGAGTTTTTTTGAAAGCAAGACAAAGTAATATTAAGCACATTTTGACTATTTCATTTATGCAATGTCCAAAAACTGGAAAGCAATGTGAAAAACGTGTGTTCGGCCAAATTTTCATTAAAATAGGAAAAATAATTCAGTAAATGGCTCTCATAACAATTCCAATTGTGCCCCCTGTAAGACTTATAATAATAATAATATAATCTCTTCATTATATTGCCTTTAGGGATCAACCAATTTGTTTTTTTAAGGGCAGATACCACTGATTAGTAATCCAGGAGGCCGATAACATGAAAAGTCAAAACGTCTGCAAGGCCTATTGCAACATACGAACTAATGATAATTACGAGAAAGAGCAAGAAACAACATAACATTGTAAAACTATATCATGATGCACTTTAATCGCACCATACAGTATGTAAAATCTGCAAAGAAAAATCAAATTTTTTGTTGTTGCAAAAAGACAGTTCAGCAGAGAGAATAGGGAGATTAGGTTATTGTGTCTTTTAAATGTATTCTTTATTTCCTTTTAATATGTTTATGTATGCACTAGGGGTGTCCCGACTAAGGATTTACACATTCGAATCAGAATTGTCGAATCTTTCTATAGTCGACTGATATTCGAATCATCTATGTGTGTGTGTGAACGGGTTGGGAGGGGCACGACACTAGTCAGCTCATGTCAAGCGCAATAAACTCTGCAATTTTGTCCGTGATTTCTCTTTTCCTTTGTCTCAAATCTAGCTTTCTTTGAGTTAGTTTTGGCGCAGCTCCGGTACTACTACTAGATGAACTGCCGTCGTCAGTCTGATACTGTGGGTGGATCTAGAAAAAAGACGAACATATTCCCAACATGTGATATTGCTATTCGTAAATTAAAAGCGCCATTATATATGAAAGAGTGAACCGTCTTTATTGGTAATAAACTTACCCGTTTTAAGTGGAAAGCCATGTTTGTTGTTGACAAGTAGTAGGACACAACTTGCATTTTACTTTTTTTGGATCATATTTTACCATTTCAAAGTGCATCCACACTTTAGATTTTCTTTTTCCAGACATTGTTAAGTAACGTTAATCCCTGCAACCAAGATGCTCCTCGTCTGTCACGGATCAGGGAAAGTGAAACTTAAATCTGTCACAGGGGTGGTGGTTGGATTTACACACACAACGTAAAAAATATTTATTGAACGCTTCTTTCTTTTCACGTTTTTTTTTACAGAATTATCATAATTAAAAGCTGTATATAACTTAATATAACCGTACAAAACCAGTAGTTCTGTGTTAAATTAGACATTGAGCACCCCCATATTGCCAAAATGGTATGATCCTCGTTTCATAATAACACCCGCGAAGATTCGACTGTGAGATTGGTGGTCGAATCAGGCTCCGCATATCGATGCATCGAATCTTGGACTATTCGGGGTCACCCCTAGTATGCACCAACCACAAGTCAAATTCCTTGTGTTACTTGGCAATAAATCCTATTTAATTCTGACCTCAACTCGTTTCAACAGTCTCCAGGTTGCTTCATTGTGAGGTTATGTATTCATTCTTGGTCTTGGATTTGGACTTCTTCGTCCTTATCAAACATCCAATGAGACATCTACAGAAAACCCAAACTAATGCCATGATCAGCAAACTAAGTCCTGCAAAGACTGCCATTACATCGAGACAGTGATAGGTGTACCATGGCAACTTATATGACTCAGTGCGCAGATGTGCTGCTCCCTTGTGCCTCATGACGAACTCCATCCGGAAAATGATGAAGTGGGCCTCTCCATTGAAAACCCAGCGCACATTGAAAACCAAGGGAAGCTGGAGATAGTGTGCCAACAGCACTCCGCCTGGAAATGCAGGGTCAGTCAGAAAAAGATCATGTCTACTTTCCTTCAGCTTCTTAATTAGTGTCTTATTATCAAAGATGCTGACGACCATTTTTGCCACAACAATCTGGTTCTCCCCCATCATGTTGAAAAGGTTGCTATAGAAGTCCAGAAACACCCATAGTGAGCTCTATTGACCTCTTCAAAAAAGAGGTCATGAAGTCTTGGCTCTCTAAGTTTTGGGACTGCTCCTGGGTGATGGTGATGGAGGTGTAATGGGGTGAGAATTCGGAAATGTACCAGCTGGTGGAGGAACGTAGTACAGTGATTTGATGGCCCTGAGAATGAAGCGCTTCCACCAGGATTTTCATGTTAAGCCAGTGGCTCCCATCTATAGGGTAAACCAGTACTTTTCCACCATCACAGCTGGAGGACAGAGTAGCTGAAAACAGCAGCACGAACACAAGGGCTGGATATGACCCCATCACTGTAGAAGAGAAACAGAACTTTACTCAATAAATATTTGCATTCACATAGTGTTCAAGCTGCAGTAGAACTCTGCATATTATCATCTTAAAATGTTTTTAACGTGTCAGCAAACAATTGACCATTTATACAACTAGCACACATGGAGCAACATCAGCATTCATTTGGAGTTGTTTTTGGCCACCTTACAATTGTTAATATAATATACACTCTTAAAAAAACTGAGCTAATCTCATTTAGGTTGTGAGAGGCTGGGTTTATTTTCAATAAATCTCTAAGACAAGGGAAGACACCTGTCGCATACTTCTGAGTCTTGCAGATGCCAGTTCAGTTAAAGAAATAAACAAAATACATGCCTATATTTCACTCAAGGTATTATGCGGCCAGGAATAAGGTGGAAATAAGCATTATGGAAATTAATTTTCTTGGTTAAATTACTACATGTAATGTAAAAGGGGCTCATAGTGACGAACCCACACAGAATTACAGAGTGGACCAAAATAAATAAATTAATACTGCTCTCCAGCAACGTCTGAGGAAAAGATTGATTTCTAGATTTTTAACTATAGCTAGTAACTAACTTTTTCTGAAATTTGGTGCTAGGTAGGTAGCATACAGTGGATTTATCAGAACCTGTGTACTTTTATTTTTTAATTTCTTGATTTTTGAGTTTAACAGACACACCAACACCAGAAAAAGTGTGTGTGTGTGTGTGTGTGTGTATATATATATATATATATATATATATATATATATATATATACATATACATATATATACATACATACATACATATACACACACACACACACAAACATACAACAGAAAAATCCCACCCTGTTATGGTTTTGGTGTCTTGTCTTATTTTGGTGGTCTGTTTTGTGCTCGGTTTCCTGTTTTATTTTGAAGTCTCTGGTTTTCTGTCTTGTCTTGTCCACTTTACTTCCTGTCTTGTGTTTCCCTCCTTTTGTTGATTGCTCTGCCCTGCCTAATGTGTTTCACCTGTTTCCCAGCCCTTGTGTCACCTGTCTTGTGTTATCTCATTAGTCTGTGTATTTAGTCTTGTTGTTCCCCTTGTCCAGTGTCAGATCATTGTTTGTGTTTGTGTGTTCCTGTCGCGTCTCCCGGTGTCCGGTTTTTTGCTCTTGTTTTTTATGGACTATTAAACCCTCCACCTCTACATTCTCCTGCCTGCCTGCCTGCCTCTGCATTTTGGGTCCACTATTCCCTACTCCTCCCTGCTACACCTGACATAATGATCTGACCACCTTGGACCCAGCAGAGACAATGGAATACGACCTCAGTGACCTCACCTGCAGGCTTATTTGTGCTGTTGGGGAGTGGAGGTTCACCAGAGGTCGGAAGGCCAAGGAGGCAGTTCTCCAGGCTGCTCGCCGAGACGCCTCCGCTCATCCCTGGCTCCGGAGCTCCCTCCCAGACTGGATTCAAGACTTCCTGGAGTCTCCTAACGGTGAGCCTGAACCTCTCTCTGTGACTTTCCCAGTGCTGTCTGGTGTTCCCAGGCCTACCAGTGGCCACGAACCGACTCCTGGTCCCCGTGTCCTGTCTGTGGTCGGGCCTGCTCCTGCCCCTCGTGCCTTGTCGGCACCCCTGTTGACCTCTGTTCCCGAGCTGACGTGCAACCCTTCTGTTCCCGAGCTGACGTGCAACCCTTCTGTTCCCGAGCTGACGTGCGGCCCTTCTGTTCCCGAGCTGACGTGCAGTTCTGCTGGCCCGGGGTTGACGTGCTGCTCCCCTGAGTCTAGGCTAGCTAGCAGCTCCCCTGAGTCTAGGCTAGCTAGCAGCTCCCCTGAGTCTAGGCTAGCTAGCAGCTCCCCTGAGTCTAGGCTAGCTAGCAGCTCCCCTGAGTCTAGGCTAGCTAGCAACTCCCCTGAGTCTAGGCTAGCTAGCAGCTCCCCTGAGTCTAGGCTAGCTAGCAGCTCCCCTGAGTCTAGGCCAGCTAGCATCTCCCCTGAGTCCAGGCCAGCTAGCATCTCCCCTGAGTCCAGGCCAGCTAGCATCTCCCCTGAGTCCAGGCCAGCTAGCATCTCCCCTGAGTCCAGGCCAGCTAGCATCTCCCCTGAGTCCAGGCCAGCTAGCATCTCCCCTGAGTCCAGGCCAGCTAGCATCTCCCCTGAGTCCAGGCCAGCTAGCATCTCCCCTGAGTCCAGGCCAGCTAGCATCTCCCCTGAGTCCAGGCCAGCTAGCAGCCCCCTACAGTTCCTTGAGTCCCGGCCGTGTAGCGGCCCCCTTGACTCCCATCTAGCTAGCAGCTCCCCTTATTCGCAGCTAGCTAGCAGCTCCCCTGATTCGCAGCTAGCTAGCAGCTCCCCTGATTCGCAGCTAGCTAGCAGCTCCCCTGACTCGCAGCTAGCTAGCAGCTCCCCTGACTCGCAGCTAGCTAGCAGCTCCCCTGACTCGCAGCTAGCTAGCAACCACCCTGATTCCCCGCTAGCTAGCAGTTCCCCTGAGTCCGGGCTCGTTAGCAGCTTCTTTGAACCCCTACTAGCTAGCAACCACCCTGAGTCCCAGCTAGCTAGCGGCTTTCCAGAGTCCCAGCTAGCTAGCGGCTTTCCAGAGTCCCAGCTAGCTAGCGGCTCCCCCGCCTCCAGGCCAGCTAGCGGCTCCCCCGCCTCCAGGCCAGCTAGCGGCTTCCCCGAGTCCTCTAGTGTCCCCGAGTCCTCTAGTGTCCCCGAGTCCTCTAGTGTCCCCAGGTTCCCCGAGTCCTCTAGTGTCCCCGAGTCCTCTAGTGTCCCTCGGTTCCCCGAGTCCTCTAGTGTCCCCGAGTCCTCTAGTGTCCCTAGGTTCCCCGAGTCCTCTAGTGTCCCTAGGTTCCCCGAGTCCTCTAGTATCCCCGAGTCCTCTAGTGTCCCTAGGTTCCCCGAGTCCTCTAGTGTCCCCGAGTCCTCTAGTGTCCCTAGGTTCCCCGAGTCCTCTAGTGTCCCAAGGTTCCCAGGGTCCTCTAGTGTCCCAGGGTCCTCTAGTGTCCCAGGGTCCTCTAGTGTCCCAGAGTCCTCTAGTGTCCCAGAGCTTCCTAGTGTCCCCGAGCTCCCCGAGCTCTCTAGTGTCTCAGAGTCCTCTGGTCTCCTAGAGTTCCTAGAGTCCCGGCCGTATAGCAGCTCCCCAGAGTTCCTAGAGTCCCGGCCGTGTAGCGGCTCCCCAGAGTTCCTAGAGTCCCGGCCGTGTAGCGGCTCCCCAGAGTTCCTAGAGTCCCGGCCGTGTAGCGGCTCCCCAGAGTTCCTAAAGTCCCGGCCGTGTAGCGGCTCCCCAGAGTCTAGCCTAGCTGGCATTTCCCCAGAGCCCAGGCTAGCTAGCCTCCTTCCTGAACCCCACCTAGCTAGCACCCTTCTTAAGCCCTCATTGCCTGTCCTGGACATCATCCCGGGGAGCCTCCCCAGGAAAATTTTGGGGGGGGGCCATACGCCCTCTAAGGGGACTGTGGAGGTCCTGCCGACACGGTTCCCAGGACCGCCATGGCCTCCAGAGGGATCAGCCCCTCCATGGCCTCCAGAGGGATCAGCCCCTCCAATGCCTCCAGAGGGATCAGCCCCTCCATGGCCTCCAGAGGGATCAGCCCCTCCATGGCCTCCAGAGGGGTCAGCTCCGCCATGGCCTCCAGAGGGTTCTGCTCCGCCATGGCCTCCAGAGGGTTCTGCTCCGCCATGGCCTCCAGAGGGATATCGCCTTCGCCGCCGGCCGCCAGAGGGGTATCGCCTTCGCCGCCGGCCGCCAGAGGGGACTCTCCTTCGCCGCCGGCCGCCAGAGGGGTATCTCCTTCGCCGCCGGCCTCCAGAGGGGACTCGCCTTCGCCGCTGGCCTCCCGCGGGGGTATCGCCCGCCGCCGCCCGGCCGCCGGGGGGGACTCTCGCCGCCCGCCCGCGCCAGAGGGTGCGCTCGCCGCCGCCCGGCCTCCAGAGGGGTATCGCCCGCGCCCGGCCTCCAGAGGGGTATCGCCTCGCCGCCCGGCCTCCAGAGGGATATCGCCGCCGGCCCGGCCTCCTGAGAGTACGGCCGCCGCCGCCCGGCCTCCTGAGGGGTGCGGCCTCGCCGCCGCCGGCCGCCAGAGAGTGCCGCGCCCGCGCCGGCCGCCAGAGGTGCGGCCGCCGCCCGCCGGCCGCCAGAGGGGTATGGCATTCAACGGCGGCCGCCTGAGAGACTTCCCCGTCCTGTTCGTCCTCCTGAGGGGATTCGCCGTTGCAGACGGCCTCCTACGAACCCTCACCGTTCTGTTCGGCCGTCTGAGGGGTTCTGCCTTCGTCGCCGGCCGCCTGAAGCATCCTGCCTTCGTCGCCGGTCGCCTGTGGGATTCTGCCTTCTCTGTGGCCCCCTGTGCCCCCAGTGCTCTGTGTTTCCCCGTGCCCCCGGGACTCTCTGTTCCCTGTGCTCCTGGACTCCCTGTTCTCCGTGCCCCAGGACTCTCTTTTCCCTCTGGCCTCTCTCTGTTTCCCTTGCCCCGAGTGTCTCCAGTGCCTTCCTCGCCCCTCCGGGGTTGATTTAGTTTGACTTTTTGGGTCAGAATCTGTCGGAATTATGATTGAGGTCATAAGTCAGGAGAAGAGACGATATCTGTGAAAACCACATACCGACCGTTGGGACTTGCGGGGCAGACCACCTTTACATTACATTACATGTCATTTAGCTGACGCTTTTATCCAAAGCAACTTACAATTAAGTGCTTTCAACTGTGAAGGTTCAAACTCCAGACAACAAGTAGTAAGTGCAAGTACATTAGCTTTAAATAAGCAAAGCCACAAAGAGACAAATGAAAGTGCAGGTTCAAGAATACATATTATTTTTTTTTTTATCCGAGGTGTAGTCGGAAGAGATGTGTTTTTAGCCTTCGGTGGAAGATGTGTAGGCTTTCGCCCATCCTGATATCGGTGGGGAGCTCATTCCACCATTTGGGAGCCAGGACGGAAACACTTTAGTTGACAGTACCAACATAACCATGACATGACACTGTCATAACTATGACATGACACTGTCATGAATGTGTCATAAACCTTATAAACAAGTCATAAACGTTTATGACTTCTGTCATTAAGTGTCATTCGGTTTTTGTCATGACAAGTTGACATTGTTGGGCTTGTCTTGATTATGACAACTTGACATTAATCAAAGTGATATTACCAGAAGTTGTCTTGGTCATGACAACTTGACATTAAATTTGTCTTGATTATGACACTTTGACATTAATCAAAGTGTCATTACCAGAAGTTGTCTTGGTCATGACAAGTTGACATTAAATTAGTTTGGGATGTCTTTGTAATGACAACTTGACATTAACCAGGATGACATTACCAGAGGATGTCTTTGTCATGACAACTTGACATAAACAGAAATTCACCTCTTTTTGTATTCATGACATTTTGACCTAATGATTATTATAATTAGATGTGCAAGATTAGAGACCAATTCTAGCACTTTTTCAGATAGATGTCTGACAGGAAATTTCACAAAACTGGGTGTCATGACACTGTTATGACAGTGTAACTAATAAATATTTTGACCTCAAGTAGTGGTACCAATTGTATTTGTCATTAAGATATCATTGATAGGACTTGCTGTCATGACAACATTATGACAGTGTAACTAATACATATTTTGACCTCAAGTGGTACCAATTGTATTTGTCATTAAGATATCATAGATAAGACTTGCTGTCATGACAACATTATGACAGTGTAACTAATACATATTTTGACCTCAAGTAAAGTGGTACCAATTGTATTTGTCATTAAGATATCATGGATAAGACTTGCTGTCATGACAACATTATGACAGTGTAACAAATATATTCTTTGACCTCAAGTAAAGTGGTATTAATATACACAGAAATATCGCATACATACAGATAAACTAACTGAAAAAAATAAAGTGTGCACACAAAAGAAACCCTTTTCAGTTCTATGAGCTCAATTGTTCTTTGATGACAAGAGTTCAGAGATGTTCAACATTGGGGCCCATATGAGTTTGGTTTCCGTTTGTCCTTCCACCATGAAGAATGAATCAAGGGAAATCCATCTACGTTCAGAGTCTCGATCCTGAACTGGGAATCTCTAAACCCTGGAAGTCTCTGGGTTGTGAAGAATCGATGTGATTCAATATCCCTCTGTGGACTGGGCTCCCCTCCCCGCTAGCCTTTTCACCTCCTCCACCTGTAGATAAGGTCAAAAAATTTCTCTCAATTACTATTCAGTAATAAAATCAATTGCTTAGGCTACAATGAAAATAAAATGAGGTCATATTTCAGTTAACCCCTATTGAAATATCTAAACCTCTATTCAGTTTGTACAACCGTTCTTAAATTTCTTCTCTTAGGTATCAAACGTATATAAGTCCCTTTCATGTACCAAAAGCACATTTATATTAATAGGCAACCTTTATACAAACAATGCATTTCTAATTCAAGTTGTATGGAACCTTAGTAACATTAACACTATCCTAAATATAATTGCATAAATTGCATGTAAACATCTCTCAAATTGTATTATTTTCCCATAACTTAAGCTACAGTGTTGTAATCTAGAGGCATTAAGACTTGCGTGCTTGTTTATCCCTCCCTGTAACTGTAGAAAGAATGCACTAAAAATTTGCCTCTTTAAGTTAGTTTAAACAGTTAAACTCACAATTTGTACTAACATTCATTCAACAAAAAACCCACAGCTAGCAATAGTGTTGAAAAGCAGCATTACTTTCCATAACCAATAGATATAATCATTAGCCTTTTCACAGGCAATATGCAGTAGCTAGTCTGCTAGCCTTTTGTGGCTAATTACCCTATTAGCATATGAATACAGCACCTTAGCTAACCCGTTAGCTTAATGCTATTAGCACCGATTAGCATGAATGCTAGCAAACGCTAGTGTTAAGGAGTTACTCACCATTTTACTGCCTCTAACTCCGTGACGATAGCTGATTCAGGCACAGCTCTCTTTTGCTCTATTTACAAAAAGGTATAGCCAGTATTAGATAGTATTTAGTATGTAGAATGGATTTCACTAATTGGCGTTCTTTTTTATCTTACTGAGTGAATAATGGCAGCCTCCTACATTCTGATGCAACCGCCAAAAGGTATGTGAGGAGACGTAAATCTGATTGGTCAGCTCACGGACCCAAGTTCACCCATTGGCTTATTTACAAGCCCATCAAAGTGTTTTTCAAGCTTTCAGGAGGATGCTGCCGTTATTCACTCAGTAAGATAGAAAGAACGCCAGTTAGTGAAATAAATCAATTCTACATACTAAATACTATCTAATACTGGCTATACCTTGTTGTAAATAGAGTGAAAGAGAGCTGTGCCTGAATCAGCTATCGTCACGGAGTTATAGGCAGCAAAATTGGTGGAGTCACTCCTTAACACTAGAGTTTGCTAGCATCCATGCTAATCGGGTGCTAATATTAAGCTAACGGGTTAGCTAAGGTGCGTACTATGTATTTGCTAATGGGTAATTAGCCACAAAAGGCTAGTAGACTAGCTACGCAAATTGCCTGTGAAAAGGCTAATGATTATATCTATTGGTTATGGAAATATAATTTTTAACTATTGCTAGCTGTGGGTATTTTGTTGAATGAATGTTAATTGTGTTTAACTGTTTAACTGGAGTTTATGGTGAAGTAGCTAACTTAAAGAGGCTAATTTTTAGTGTTACAGGGAGGGATAAATAAGCACGCATAGTCTTATGCCTCTAGATTACAACACTGTAGCTTAAGTTATGGGAAAATAATACAATTTTGAGAGATGTTATACATGCAATTTATGCAATTATATTTAGGATAGTGATAATGTTACTAAGGTTCCATACAACTTGAATTAGAAATGCATTGTTTGTATAAAGGTTGCCTATTAATATAAATGTGCTTTTGTGTACAGAAGGGACTTATATACGTTTGATACCTAAGAGAAGAAATTTAAGACACTTGTACAAACTGAATAGAGGTTTAATACAAAAAAAAAAAAATGAATTTATTACTGAATAGTAATTGAGAGAATTTTTTTGGCCTTATCTACAGGTGGAGGAGGTGAAAAGCTACAGGGGCTACGAAGGCCCTGTCCACAGTGGGATATTGAATCACATCGATTCTTCACATCCCAGAGACTTCCAGGGTTTAGAGATTCCCAGTTCAGGATCGAGACTCTGAACCTAGATGGATTTCCCTTGATTCATTCTTCATGGTGGAAGGACAAACGGAAACCAAACTCATATGGGCCCCAATGTTGAACATCTCTGAACTCTTGTCATCAAAGAACAATTGAGCTCATAGAACTGAAGAGGGTTTCTTTTGTGTGCACACTTTATTTTTTTCAGTTAGTTTATCTGTATGTATGCCATATTTCTGTGTATATTAATACCACTTTACTTGAGGTCAAAGAATATATTTGTTACACTGTCATAATGTGGTAATGACAGCAAGTCTTATCTATGATATCTTAATGACAAACACAAATGTTGCCACTTTACTTGAGGTCAAAGAATATTTTCGTTACACTGTCATAATGTTGTCATGACAGCAAGTCTTATCCATGATATCTTAATGACAAATACAATTGGTACCACTTTACTTGAGGTCAAAATATGTATTAGTTACACTGTCATAATGTTGTCATGACAGCAAGTCCTATCAATGATATCTTAATGACAAATACAATTGGTACCACTACTTGAGGTCAAAATATTTATTAGTTACACTGTCATGACAGTGTCATGACACCCAGTTTTGTGAAATTTCCTGTCAGACATCTATCTGAAAAAGTGCTAGAATTGGTCTCTAATCTTGCACATCTAATTATAATAATCATTATGTCAAAATGTCATGAATACAAAAAGAGGTGAATTTCTGTTTATGTCAAGTTGTCATGACAAAGACATCCTCTGGTAATGTCATCCTGGTTAATGTCAAGTTGTCATTACAAAGACATCCCAAACTAATTTAATGTCAACTTGTCATGACCAAGACAACTTCTGGTAATGACACTTTGATTAATGTCAAAGTGTCATAATCAAGACAAATTTAATGTCAAGTTGTCATGACCAAGACAACTTCTGGTAATATCACTTTGATTAATGTCAAGTTGTCATAATCAAGACAAGCCCAACAATGTCAACTTGTCATGACAAAAACCGAATGACACTTAATGACAGAAGTCATAAACGTTTATGACTTGTTTATAAGGTTTATGACACATTCATGACAGTGTCATGTCATGGTTATGTCGGTACTGTCAAGTAAAGTGTTACCGCCAGGACAGTGAACAGTCGGGATTTCGTTGAGTGATTAGTTCTCCCTCGCTGTGAGGGGGCAGCAAGCAGTTTGGCTGATGCAGAGCGAAGTGGGCAGGTTGGGGTATATGGTTTAACCATGTCCTGGATGTACGCTGGGGCTGATCCGTTTGTGGCCCTGTATGTAAGTACTAGTGTCTTGAAGCGGATGCGGGCAGCAACTGGTAACCAGTGAAGAGAGCGGAGGAGCGGAGTAGTGTGAGATAACTTGGGGAGGTTGAAGACAAGCCGAGCTGCTGCGTTCTGAATGAGCTGCAGGGGTCGGATGGCACATGCAGGCAGGCCAATCAGGAGGGAGTTGCAGTAGTCTAGACGTGAGATGACTAGAGCCTGAACCAGACATATACCCCTGACTGCAGACCCGCAGACCTCAATGTGGGCGGAGTTAAACGTTTAACCCTGCTGTCACTACCCGATGTGAGGCGAGTGCAGATGTGAATTGCGCATGCGTCATTTTGTGACAAGTAGCCTACAATATACTACTGTCTATGGTTTTGAGCTAACGTTAGCAATCAAACAATCACAGATAGCTAAAACTAGTGCTCTATATTTAGGGCACTAGCTAGCTAAAACGTTTTGAAATGACTGCTAGCTAAGATGCTAACGGCGTTTTGACCTAATGTTAGCAATCAAGTAGCCTCCTAGATGCTAACGGCATTTTGAGCTGCGTGGGGACTACCACAGAGTTGTCAATTGTTATAGTCAGGTCTTGGGTAGGAGAGACTTTCCCTGGAAGGAAAAGGAGCTCAGTCTTGTCAAGGTTGAGTTTCAGATGGTGTGCGGACATCCAAGAAGAGATGTCAGTCAGACAAGCTGAGATACGTGCTCCTACTTGAGTTTCAGACTCAGGAAAGGAGAGAATTAGGTTTGTAATTGCGTATGTGATCTGAAAAGAGCGGTAAGAAAGGTGCGACTAGACAACCAGACCCAAGTGAGTTGGTTTACAGAGAAAAGAGGAGGGGACCCAGGACTGATCCCTGAGGAACCCCAGTTTTGAGTTGGCAAGGATCTGAGCTAGATCCTCTCCAAGTTACCCGATAGGTTCGATCTGCCAGGTAAGATGTGAGCAATGCGAGCGCAAAGCCTGAGACACCCAGATTCTGGAGTGTCGAAATGAGGATCTGGTGGTTCACTGTGTCAAAGGCAGCAGAAAGGTCCAGAAGGATGATGATGGAAGAGAGAGAGGTTGTTCTAGCGATGTGAAGCTGCTCAGTGACAGCAAGGAGGGCAGTTTCTGTTGAGTGGCCAGCCTTGAAGCCAGACTGGTGGGGATCAAGAAGGTTGTTCTGGTGGAGATAGGTAGAGAGTTGATTATAAATGGCACGCTCAAGAGTGTTAGATAGAAATGGAAGAAGGGAGACGGGTCTATAGTTATTGACATCAGAGGAGTCGGTTTTTTGAGTAGTGTGGTCACTCTTGCCTCCTTGAGGGCATCGGGGAAACAGCCGGTTGACAAGGAGATGTTAATGAGATGAGCAAAGAAAGGAAGGAGGTCAGGAGCAATGGACTGGAGAAGGTGAGAAGGGATAGGATCTAGGGGGCAGGTGGTTGGGCGGGCAGAGGTAATCAAAGTAAGAATTTGATTTGGAGATAGAGGAGTGAGTACTGGATGTGATGGATGGTAAGGTGATAGAAAGTGTGTTGGAGAATGAAGAGCGTATGTCATCTATCTTTTTTACAAAATAGTTGACAAAGTGGGTTGGTAGGAGGGAGGAGGGAGGAGGTGGACTGGGGGAATCTAGCAGGTTAGAGAAAATGGAAAAAAGTTTTTTGGGGTTCGAGAAAGAGGATTCGATTTTGGTTTGATAAAAAGAGCTTTTTGCTGCAGAAATAGAGGCAGCGAAGGAGGAAAGAAGAGATTGATAGGTAAGCAGATCATCTAGGTGTTTAGATTTCCGCCATTTCCTTTCCACTGCCCGTATGGTTGATCTTTCTGCACGTACTGAGTCAGATAACCACGGTGCTGGGGAGGACTTGCGAGCCTGTCGTGAAGTAAGAGGGCAGAGAGAGTCGAGAGAGGAGGATAGAGTAGAGAGTAGAGTGTCTGTGGCAGTGTTGGGAGGCATGAGTAAGAAAGAGTCAGATGGAGGGAGGGTTGATAAAGTACATGCCGCCAGAGAAGAAGGAGAGAGTGAACGAATATTACGGCGGACAGGTACGGTGTCTCTGGAGATATGGTTGTGAGCTTGGGAGAGTGGGAGAGAGTAAGAGATGAAGAAATGGTCTGAGGTATGGAGTGGAGTAACACTGAGGTCGGATGTAGAGCAATTTCTGGTGAATATGAGATCTAGGTGGTTGCCAGCTTTGTGAGTGGGTGGTGAAGGAGAGAGTGAGAGGGCAAAAGAAGAGAGAAGGTGAAGAAAGGCAGCTGACTTCTCGGTCTGGATGTTGAAGTCGCCCAGAAGTACCAGCGGAGGGCCAGTTTCAGGGATGTTTGAAAGAAGGACATCCAGCTCCTCCAAAAACTCCCCCAGAGGACCTGGTGGGCGGTAGATAACAATGATGACTAGTTGTACCGGATGAGTAATGGTGACAGCATGAAGTTCAAAAGAGAGTGGAGTGAACTGTGGCAGTAGGTAGAGAGAAAATCTGACTGGAGGGTCTGGCTCTGCCGACCGAACACCGTGGAGCACTCTGCTACCCCCTGTTGCGTGGGCGGTGTATTGCATTTCACGCATCGTCCGTGATGCTTGCGTCTACTTGCGTCCACTGTTTAGACTATGAAAGGGAGCGCGTCGCTCGCGTTGCTTGTTCGCGTTGCTTGTTCGCGTTGCTCGCGTTGACTCTGTAACGGCCCTAAGTGAGATATGAGATATCGAGCCCACTTAACCTCCCACGAAGACTCCTGCGTAGACTCCTTTGTCTTTGTCCTCCGAGTCTTCGTCCGCTGAAGCTGCCGCTTCACGCAAATGCCAATATTAAATACAAGGAGGAGATTGGTGTTTGCTACAGCAGGTGGGGAGGCCACACCCTAGCTAATCAGTCAAAAGCACCTGAGAGTCGTTTAACCTCCACTCCCCCAATTCACACTTCACACTAACTAGTTTCACTTTAAGAACAACCACTAACCCTCATGCCCTCCTTAAAAAAAAAACTTACTCTCGACACCTTCATGGCAAAAATGTCCACGCACACAAAAACTGCTATTAAATCATCATATATCAATATATTTTTCTGCCTTTTTTTCATAAATCACTTAAACAACTTGTAACCTAATCAAAACTACCAAAAATTCAATCATTTTCAGGATTTTAACCCTTTAAATGCCAGTTTATTTATTTGAAGTATTTCATTTTTTATTACAAAAAAACACAAAAAATAATTTTTTTTTCTCCATATAATGAATAATATGTAGATGGGGCTTTGGTGGGGATTAGAGGCTTGGATATGTCAAAGATAAGCAACAAAATTTATTTGAATGCATTAGTATTTTTTACATAGTGCCAGATACTCCCTTTGGACACCTTCAAGGCAAAAATGTACATGTCCAAAAAACTGATATTAAATCATCATGTATCAATATTTTTTTCTGCTTTTTTTTCATAAATCACTTAAACAACTTCTAAATTGCTCAAAACTACCAAACATTTAATCATTTTCTGGATTTTAACCCTTTAAATGCCAGTTTTAAATCTTTGAAGTAACAATTATTTATGAAAAACCCAACAAAACATTAATTATTTTCCATAAAATAAATCATAGTGGAATGGGGCTTTGGTGGTGATTAGAGGCTTGGATATGTCAAAGATAAGTAACAAAACTGATTTGATTGCATTAGTACTTTTATGTAGTTCCAGATACTCCCTCTGGACACCTTCGAGGCAAAAATGGCCCCATTGACTTCCATTCTAACCACATGTTTTGATCTCACTGCCTTTACAGTATAAAACCATGCATTCTGTAATGTCAGCATTTCATTTTGTACAAAAGTGGTCATATTTGACATTTTTACAGTATTTCACCAGATTCAACCATTTTGCCCTTGTAGGCAGATGCATGAAGTCATTGTATTTTTGCCAGTTATATTATGGAGCCGTCTGTGTGTGTGTGTGTGTGTGTGTGTGTGTGTGTGTGTGTGTGTGTGTGTGTGTGTGTGTGTGTGTGTGTGTGTGTGTGTGTGTGTGTGTGTGTGTGTGTGTGTGTGTGTGTGGTGAGAGAGAGAGAGAGTTTGCCTAAACCTGTAAGCAAGCAATGATCATTCTAGGGCTGAAAAAAGGCATCTTTTGAAGGATGCATTTCATGTGTCTTTGAAGACGTTCTTGAATAAAAACATTGTCTCCTGCATTTGCTGTAAACTGGCGCTTATCATTTCAAATCATTTGTGGGACATGGTGGCCCTGAAGACTGGTCTCCCACTATGGACATCCCACAGGTTCCGGGTGGATTGCCCTTTGGACCGGTACACACCTGCCAAGTGTGAAGTCCCATGTATGTTAAAATCTCTTGAGCATCCACATCACTCCATCCTGATGTAGGATTCACGTAGGGTACAGATTTGATCATTGGCAAATTATCAAATATGTTTTATCAATATTAATAAAGTTATGAATATGGTTATTAATAACTTTACCAAATTGACAAACAATCAAAACGGGGCACCACCCTGCTTGTCAGGGACCAATAATCAAACTGTGGAACAGTCTCATTTCTGTAAAAATCCTTTAAAAGGAATTAAAGGAAGGGGTGATTTCGAGCGCGACCCGTTCGACCAGCAATTATCACAACAAATACACCAATAATCACCAGCAACTGCTAATTAAGTATAATCGAATTTATTAACGTCACAGTTATCAGTAGCCAATCAATAATCCTTCAATAATAAAACGTATATACATTTTACAATATCACAACCAAACAAAGCAAAACAAAAACAGCATGTCTTGTGGACACGTCTGTGTGTGTGTGTGTGTGTGTGTGTGTGTGTGTGTGTGTGTGTGTGTGTGTGTGTGTGTGTGTGTGTGTGTGTGAGAAAGGGGGGGGCGGTGTCGAAATGTAGTTCTAATACAAAAACAACTCCAAAAATGGCTACTCCTGTGAGCTGCACAAGACCATTTAGCCTCAAGAGGGCGGTAGTGGTGCTGAGTGCACGGAGAGGAGCTGAAGAAGCCGAGGTGGGGTTGCTAGGCAACGCGCACGTTTATACCATATGCTAAATCACCCATTAGCTCTATACAAATCCCACGTGGTTAAGTTAGCAGCGTTAGCTCGGGAGCTACGTGGTTAGCTTATATGTCCGTGTGTGGGTTAGTAAAAGGAACAGAATAAAGGAGGAAAAGAAAAGAAACACTCTGATCTTAGTTATCGATAATGGCCAGCTCCCTCAGCCACCCAGGTCTGGACCCCACATGTAGTTAGGACAGACTGAGACTTTTGATTTACCGAGGGAAACGGCCACTATAACCACTCTAGTGGCTAACAGCTGATTCACCGCGATTATCTCGCGGACAGTAACTAACTCCGTGAAAGGAGTGGTTTAGCAGATAGCGCTTACGGTTTTAACCCAAATCAAACGGTATAATGATCAGTTATACATTCACAGCAACAGATTAGTAACCAGATATGGCCAATACATGATTACAATCAGATCACATTAATGGCACAGTGGTGGCGAACCCTTTCATTAATAACAAACCAAAACGCACTAGTTCTAACATCTGCCCAGAACTGTGTAAAAGCCTTACTGTGCGTTGTTTGTCAGTTAAATCTCTTGCCAGAGTTTAACAATCCGTTTCGCCCCAGAGCAGTGGACGAGCCGTAATCCAGGTCGACAAGCAAGAAACAGAACGCCGTCCTTTTCTTGAATCCAGGCTGATTAAACCCGCTGCAGATAGAGGGAATACCCGGCCAGTATTTCCTCGGATCCCCTTTGTATATCAGACCGATATAATATTGTCCCAGCTCAACTCGACCAGCGAGGTGATGCTGGCTAGCTAGCCCGGACTAGAGTGCTTCCTGTAGTGACCTGGGTCACCGTGGAAAGAGCGAAGAAACACACAGTGCCGACAGCTTTTATCCTACCTCCGCCTCCTAGTGGCGGGGTGGTGCATTCAAAGACCCGACAGCCAATGGGAAAGCGCAACCTTCTCACAGGTGTGAAGCAGTTCTTTGTCTCACCACCAGTCTGCCTTGCCTAGCATGTGGTGAAGGTAGAATCTCCATCTCGGCGACTCTGCCTGTAGGAGTTTGGTGAAACTGGCTTTGGGATTCACATGTAGGCCAAGATCCTTTGTCTTGGCTTCCCTGTGTCTCTGCAGTCAGCTCATTCTGAGCCAAATCACTGTTTAACCAGCTTCTTGGTCCCCAACACTGAGATTGAACGCCTCCCGTGTAGGTTTGTCATTTCCTGAATCAGCTGGATCAAGTCAAGAGTGAAGAAAAGGAAGAGGAAGCCACATCATGGATTCTTGATATGGCATATCTCGTGTGCTCTCTCTCACACAACTCTCTCTCACACACAGACACACATGCATGCATGCACACACACACACACACACAACACACACACGACTCCATAATGTAACTGGCAAAAGTAAGGTGCGCTTTTTTCACCACTAAAATTATCATTGTTTGTTTACAGATTTACACAAACTCTCTCTCACACACAGACATGCATACATGCACGCACACACACACACACACACACACACATACATACACACACACACACACACACACCCACACACACAAATATACACACACACACACATACACACACATATACACACACACACACACACGCGCACACACACACACCCACATTACAGAATGCATGGTTTTATACTGTAAAGGTAGTGAGATCAAAACATGTGGTTATAATGGAAGTCAATGGGGCCATTTTTGCCTCAAAGGTGTCCAAAGGGAGTATCTGGAACTACATACAATAAATGAATTAAAAAGTCCACATGGGATTTGTTTTGATGCGCTGGATTTAACCATACTGTCTATGGATTTAACCAATCATCGAACTTCCACTAACCAATGAAACGAGTTCCACCAACCAATGAAACGAGTTCTAGCCAATCAGATGCAAAGTAGGGCGGGTCTTTGCCGAAATGTTGACGCGGCTAAAAAAAATTGAGGCAAAGTTTATCAAACTTGGAGCATGTAGATACCATAGAGGTAGATACAAGCTATGTTTCCACCCACACGTTTTCATCCGAATTAAGTGATATCGAATGAAAAATGCCTTATGGAAACAGTAAAATCCGACTGAATTTCATGAATATCGACTCAAAGAAAATACGTTCGGTCTCATCGGATTTTCTCTTGATCGATATACGGCTTATGCGATAAACGCTGATGGAAACGTTATTTGCCGAATAAATAATGAATTGCGATTAAGTTTTAGGTCATTTTATGGTTGCAACCCGCAATAAAACGAAGAAGAAGAAGTTTCAGTTAATTTCCGCCCAGTATTTCCGCTCTGTTTGCACACATGACAGCTGTCAACAAAAACAGATGTAACAAACGAGGAGACAAGATACTTTTTTAATTTAATTTACCAGAAAAATATAACGGCTATTTTAGATAGCAAAAATCTAAGAAACGCCATCATTTATCAGGAGCTCGCGAAGGAAATGACCAACAAAGGTTACGACAGGGACATTCTAAAACGCTTAATGTGAAAAAGCTTAACGTGGTTTAATGTATCTAAACAACGATCAATCATCACCAGATTTATCATGGTCATATCTTGTCATAAACACTTAAGCCTGTCAAAAAAACTAAATCGAAATCCAACGATTATAGAAGTTATCTCACGTTAATGTTTTCTTCATCATTGCGCCCTAGGCAAGGAAAAAGCTTTTTGGTTTAATGTACCTAAACAATGATAAATGATTACCTAATTTTTCTCTCATATTGCTCCTCATAACCACTGAAAACTGTCAAAAACTCGAACCCAAAGTCCAGTTATTATGGACGTTATCTGACATAAAGCGTTTCTGCTTCACAGCAGGGCAGCGGAGCGGCTGGGGGTTGACTCTCCACGGTTCTCATTGGCTTTATAAGTCCTAATGTGAAAAAGCCTAATGTGGTTTAATGTACCTAAACAACAATCAATCATCACCAAAAAAATCCTCTCCTATATTGCTCATCATAACCACTTAAAACGGTCAAATCTAACCCAATGTCCAAATATTATGGACGTTATCTGACACTATGATGAAGAAAACATTAACGTGAGATAACTTCTATAATCGTTGGATTTCAATTTAGTTTTTTTGACAGGCTTAAGTGTTCATGACAAGATATGACAGTAGCTAAGTTTCCATCCACCTGTCAATCGAATTATCTGAAGTTCGGTAAAAAAAATCATGCGAATAAAGCTGGTGAAAGTGTGTTTCCATCCAACAGCTTTAAAGCGAATAAAAACCTGATCGTAATGACGCCACATGCTGTTTTGCGATTAAATTGGTATATCAAATTGATGTGAGACATTTTAAGGTGTTTCCATTCATTTTTGCACTGAATCGCACAAGATTCAAGCGAACTTTTGCGAACAAAGTTTTGCTAGACAGAAGTAGTTGTTGTTAATATTAGAAGCCAAGCTATAAGCTCCGATGGGCCTTTGGCTGAGGATCTGATACAGCGCATCAAAAAGGTGGAACTTGCCTTATATTTTCCCTGTGTATCGCTGTTTGAGCGCCTTCCATTTACTCCGCAGGACGTCCCACGGCTTCGTAAGGGACATTCTAAAACGCATAACGTGAAAAAGCTTAACGTGGTTTAATATCTAAACAACGATCAGTCATCACCAGATGTATCATGGTCATATCTTGTCATGAACACTTAAGCCTGTCAAAAAAACTAAATCGAAATCCAACGATTATAGAAGTTATCTCACGTTAATGTGTCAGATAACGTCCATAATATTTGGACATTGGGTTAGATTTGACCATTTAAAGTGGTTATGATGAGCAATATAGAAGAGGATTTTTTTGGTGATGATTGATCGTTGTTTAGGTACATTAAACCATGTTATGCTTTTTCAGACAGAATGTCATCATCGGTTTGGTCATAAACCAAAGTGAACACATAAAAGATTTGTCCTGATGATGGCACAGATGACAAGTTTATCGGAGCGGTATCTTCCAACAAACCTGAATGTGACAGGATGGGGAGTGTAGGATTATTTTGTTAAGAGTATAGTATAAGGCCTGAGATTTCATAACCTGACATGTCTCTCTCTGTTCTTCTGGGCCACAAGGAAGGCATCTGGTCTTGGGAAGTGATACGACTTATTAAATTGAAGATGTAGCATTTGCTCAACAAAGATAATTAAAACTTTAACCAAAAAGAGGATTCCTTTCCCAAATGAACAGGGAGAGACAACAATGGTCAGTGTTTTGCAAGCGCGTGATTTGTGACACAAAGTATGAGAATGACCTGGCTCTCATGAAAACTCCTTAAATTTGCATGAGATTAAAAACAGACAGGTGTTACGATCCAACAATAGCCACTTGTCTCTTTTGAGCTGAGTCAAGGTCATGTTTTCATACGGTGTGTTACATATCGTTAAGGAGCCGGCTGGAGCCAGAAGATCGGGACAACGTCCAACTGATAACAGCACCAAGGATGAAGCAGAGAAAATGGATAAAAAGTGAGGGTTCTGGGTTAGCGGCATCAGATGCTGGGGGAATCTCTGTCTGTCTGCTAGGTTTTAGCTATAGGCTATTTTGTAATCTGATACTTGTGCACAAGTTTATTGTATTTTGCAATATCATTCACTAAAGCTTGTTATTAACTTTAACTGGACGAATATTGAGTCTTATTTTGAATCCTGAGTCTTTTCCTCTGATCTACCAGTAAACGAACACTATTCAGTGACCATAGAATTGGAGTCAGATTAAGTCTGGCCTTTGTAGGGCCAGACCGGTCATCAGTCACATTTTAGAATAAAATCTTACAGGAGCCATATCTGAACGGCTTGTTGAATCTAAAGATTTCTGATCTAATTAGACCACAAAAAAATTGACTGATTTGTCTTATTTCACAGGTAGGAATTGTCGGCAATATTGGCTATGTATTGGGTAAGAGCCACTGTTATATTTACTGCCAAACAATCTCTAAACAACTGGAACTGCTCCACTTCCGCCGCCTATACCCTACCTGCTCGATGAAGAAGTTAATATCACGATGCTATGAGGTGGTATGGGGTGTGATAGTATCGGTGTAATTTTATAATTATGAGTAGTATATGCGCACGGCATTGGACCAATACCCGATACTGGCATCGGTCCATCCCATTTATTTCATTTAGAGATAAACCATAAAAACGTGCAACAACAACAATATCACTTGAAAAGAAGACTAGTCTTAAAGAAAATGTTTTGAGATGAGTTAAATACAACAATACAGTATAGGAACATAACAAATTCATTCTGTTGTGGTACTGGTTAATAGCACCATATGATGTGTGAAATGTCAACACCACTTTTTAATGGTTAGGTTCAGTCCCACTTGTATTAACAAACTAGTTTTAATTTTTTATTTAAATTTTATCATTGGATCTACCCGTCTTCGAAGACCACATTTAAATGTTCAGTTTAATCGTGAATCATGATAAGATTCTGAGAATAACGGAACTTCTACAGGAAGCGTTTTAAAAAGATACATTGCCCCAGTTCCTTTTGGGCACCATATAGGTGATAAGATTCTTAGAATAATGCAAATTTCATAGGAAATGACCTCCTAAAGACATATTTCCTCATTCACTTTAACCATTCTCTGCACCATAGCACACTTCCTTCAAAGTATTTGCTGCTTTTAGGGAGACAGAATGAAGAACAACTCTTTTCATAGCATCAGCTTTGAGTTTACAGGCCGATTCCTGCCTCCTGTTTACATCTTAGTCTTCGTCATTGGTCTGGTAGCTAATGGATGGGGATTGAAGTATTTGCTGCATAACTGGAAGAAACTAAAGATCATCAATGTTTTTGTTCTCAATCTCGGACTTGCTGATATTCTGTACCTGCTCACACTCCCATTTTTGGTGGTGTACTACTTTATGGACAGAAACTGGATCTTTGGAGACGCATTCTGCAAGATAACAAGATTCTGCTTCAACCTGAATTTATATGGCAGTATTGGGTTCCTTACTTGTATAAGTGTGTACAGGTACCTGGCTATTGTCCATCCAATGAGAGTGATGGGAAGAATAACTCTGACTCACTCTGTGCGGATCTCAGTCATGGTTTGGTTCTTGGTGAGCATTCAAAGTCTTCCAGACATGTTCTACAGCAAAACATTTGGAAACAACATTGAGCAATGCTTCGATACCACCTCTGACAGCTATGTGGATGATTACCTGAAATACAGCCTTGGATGGACACTCACTGGGTTTTGTATCCCATTGCTCATCACACTGGGCTGCTATGGACATGTGATTGTCGTTCTCTGCAGCACAAATACCACTGACAAGGTACTGAAACAGAGATGCTTGAAGTTGTTGTTCATTCTGATTCTTCTCTTCTCTGTTTGTTACATCCCCTATCATGTACTGAAGAACCTCAACCTCTGGTCAAGAGTTCTGCAAAATCAGAAGATATGCCGTAAATGGTCTAATGGAGTCTACATTGCTCGTCAGATAAGTCGTGGCCTTGTGTGTATAAACAGTGCTCTCAACCCTCTGGTTTACCTCCATGGAAATGAAGATATTCCTGCTCAGCTCAGACAACTGCTCCAGCACGCTCGTCAGATGTTCATCCGTGTGCCTGTGGCTCAAACTGCAGATGAAATTCAACAAGAGATAGGATTTTAACATGAACTGTTCCAGACTAACTTTTTGCCTTGGTTGCACTGGTGCGCCTAACCAGCACAAAATTTAGGTGCACCCAAATTTTTCCTTGCGTCACCGTTAACGCTGAATGGTGATACAAGATATATATATATATATATATATATTATATATATATATATATATATATATATATATATATCTGTATTTTTTACAAAGTGGGCTAAATGTTCAGTTTTAAGTCAAAGCCACTTTTCACACGCTCTTTTATTAAAACGGATTGGGATTAAAATAAAATGTAAAGACAGGGTTTGCTTTACCAGTTTGAAAGATATACAGCTGCAACACATGTAAATGAAAGTTATCTGAAATAAATAGCCTAAGATATATTAAAAATATATATATATCTCTGAGAAAGCTTCTTCACTTGTTTTCAACCACAACAGACTGATTGAAAGAAGAGGACGCCCAGATAGCTCAGTTGGTATATATAGAGTTTCGATTCCGACCTGTGGCCCTTTCCTGCATGTCATTCCCCCCTCTCTCTCTGCTTTCATGTCTTCAGCTTTCCTATCAAAATAAAGGCCGAAATATTTTTTTAAAAAAAACAGAGTGACGGCTGACTCATTATGACTGGGTCCAGCACGGGTCGAATGCGCTTTGGTGGGTCAGCGGCGTTACACGTCTTTTGTAGGCTATGAAATGTCTGTATCGTCACTGCGCTGCATTTTTATGAACTATGATATTCTGGCCATCGGTCACATCTCTCGCCCAGGTCCAGCAGGCTCCGTCTCACACGCTATTACTCAACGAACTGAAGTTAGTTGCATTTAATAACTTCTAATGTGTTTTTCGCCGTGGCGGCCACAATAACAGAGAGTTACCAGCGGAAACACTGGTACCAATACAGGTTTCCCTCTCATACTTAACAATATACAGCTGTGTTAATAACAATTAAAACTGTAGTGTGAGAGAATGGGGGCGGGGCTGCGCGGAGGAGAGATCCAAACACAGGCACAACTTTCAAGAAGGAATGGGTCATGTAACGCAACATTAAACCATATCGATATAAACTATATTGCTTCGTTCGTGGAGAGGCAGACCAAATTGGTCGCACTCTAGAGCCCTGTATAGCTATTATCACAACTAGTAGTGTGAATTGATTACAATGTAAATTAAATCTTCAGTCTTTTTCTTATGATTTGCTGTCTTTGCTTCAAAAATAGTTTTGCTGTACATCTGTGCTAGGGTTGGGTATCGTTTTTTTTTTGTTTTGTTTTTTTCGATACCGGTGCTAAAGTGATACTTTTAAAATGGTGCTGGTGCCTGAACCGGTACTTTTTAATAAAGTAAAAAAAAAAGAAGAAAAAAAAAGAAGGGTACTAAACAACAGTCGGCGACTTTAAAGGGGTGATAGAATGATTATATAGGGTATTTCACACTGTTCCTTATGGTCTCCTAATGGGGTATGTAACATTGGTTGGGTTGAAAATGGCCTGGTTGATATTTTATTGGCCCTTATGCATCCCTGTGTTTTGGCCCTATTTGTAACAAGAGCTTTTCTTCCAAATACGGTATGGTCATGTTGAATATTTAGTTCGAGTTGCGCGGCGATTGGTTGCTTGCCATGCGCACATATTAGAGACCCGCCGCTGATTGGTTGAGCGAATCCCCAATACACATATATTAGAGAAGCGACATAATCTCATATTCCAGACACTGCAATGTTTCATTACCAAATTCACTTCTGAGACTTTTTTAAGCGAGAAATCAACTATATAAAGCTGAAATATGGGCCGTTTTACAAAATTTGATGGCTAATTGCAAATTTGGTAAGACGTGTCGGACTTTAGGAGCTCCACACAGTCTGACGAGAAAGCGGCAGCCTGCTGGGCTCCATACCCAGCGCAAAGTCACCCTTTGTGGATACTGCACTACGGGGCTCCAAGGCCAGCTGCCGGCATAACTATAATATATTTACTTTTTGAATTTCGTCACGCCACTTTGATTTTAAGGCATTTTTATGAACGCAAGGCGTCTTTGTAGGACGAGCAGCTGCTTGCTATATGTCCCATTCATTATGGGGAAATACCGCAGCTAGCTAGCTACACTGTCGCCATAACTAAATTATATTTACAGTTTGAATTTCGTCACGCCACTTATACAACATCATTCCCCAATGTCTTATAAAGCTAACCGTTGTGTCCGATTTGATTTTAAGGCATTTTTATGAACGCGAGGCGTCTTTGTAGGACCAGCAGCTGCTTGCTATATGTCCCATTCATTACAATGGGGAAATACCGCAGCTAGCTAGCTACACTGTCGCCATAACTAAATTATATTTACAGTTTGAATTTCGTCACGCCACTTATACAACATCACTCCCCAATGTCTTATAAAGCTAACCGTTGTGTCCGATTTGATTTTGCTATATGTCCCATTCATTACAATGGGGAAATATCGCAGCTTGCTCAATTTCGCATAACTAAAGTATATTTACAGTTTGAATTTCGTCACGGCATGAATATTACAGGTTCCTCAAGGTCTTACAAAGCTTAGCTAACACTTGTCCGATTTCAGATATCAATTGAATGTATTTTTGTGAATGTCCGAGTATAAGGGGGGGAGCTAGCTCTCATTGATGGACTCCATCTCACCGCGGCTCTATCAATGAGACTCGCGGACAAGAGGCTTTATTTCCCGATTGTTTGTTTAAATAACTCAACACACATACCCATTATAACATTAACTGGAACCTGCGGGCTGGCGGTAAAGTTAATTGCGGGCGTAACCACCTCGCTGACACGGTCAGGGCGGCGATGTAGCAACCCAGGCAGCAACAACACCGGCACTAAACTCCGACACACAGTCGGAGAAAATTTGCAATTAGCCATCCTTTTTCGTAAAGCGGCCCATATTTGAGCTTTATATGGTTGATTTCTCGCATAAAAAAGTTTCAGAAGTGAATTTTGTAATGGAATAGCAGAGATCTGCGTGACCTAGCTAGATTCAGAAGACTACCTGATCTCAGGTCAGTTGTGTAGCCTATGTAAATATTGGGGCGTGACTGTTCTCTTAAGGTTCCGGATGTTGAGATGCTTGCGTAAGCAACTCAGCTTTGTTGAGATTCGCCCGTTTTCAGCGGCAGTTTCAAAATATGAGATTTTCATAGTAAAGGGGTGTCAGTGGGACTTTGAGCTTCTATGTATGTCCTATTTACCCACCGAACTGTCGTTATTCAACTATGACAGGGTAAAATCCGTTTTGCATTCTATCACCCCTTTAAAGAATGGCTTGTTTATTGCTAAGACCATATGGTCAAAATTAAATGATTTAATAATAATGTAATAACTATAACTTATAACAATAACTTATTTCACCAGTAAATTGCTGTTAAACGACAAAAACAACCTCCAGATGGGAAAAGGGTATTTTACAATAACTTTGAATGCACCACGAGGCTACCTGTTTTAAGTGAATGTGCTGTCTGTGTTGTTTCATTCTGACAACGGCAGCTGCTGCGCTGCAGAGCAGACTGTTACGTCCAGGTGTTGGAATCCTCTACAGTGAAATACAGTCACACTTTACACTGTTTAACGTTAGCTGTCAGCATTTTAACCGTGTTTAATCCAGCTGCTAGCTAAAGGTAGGCTAACGTTGATCTTTGTGTTTCATGATGTGATTACCATATGCTTAGTCTTCCAAATAAAGGAAGTTAAAGGTCCCATGATATGGTGCTCTTTGGATGCTTTTATATAGGCCTTAGTGGTCCCCTAATACTGTATCTGAAGTCTCTTTTATATAGGCCTTAGTGGTCCCCTAATACTGTATCTGAAGTCTCTTTCCCGAAATTCAGCCTTGGTGCAGAATTACAGCCACTAGAGCCAGTCCCAATGAGCTTTTCTTAGGATGAGCCATTTCTGTGTCTGTAGCTATTGAGGAGGAGAGAGAGGTGGAGGTTGGGGGTGTGGCCTTGACCAACTGCCACTTTGCTCGTTTGAAAGCCATGATGTCTCTCTCTGATGGGCAGGCCAAATTCTCTGGGTGGGGAAAGCAGAGAAAGGGGAGGTAACCTTGCTCCTTATGACCTCCATAAGGAGAAGATTCCAGATCGGCCCATCTCAGCTTTCATTTTCTCAAAGGCAGAGCAGGATACCCAGGGCTCGGTTTACACCTATCACCATTTCTAGCAACTGGGGGACCATAGGCAGGCTGGGGGAATGCATATTAATGTTAAAAAACCTCATAAAGTGAAATTTTCATGCCATGGGACCTTTAAGGTAAACCACAGCTCTTGATGTGTCATTGTTTTCTTTCAAAACAGAAATAAGGATCACATAGTGCAGGCCAATTGGAGATCGCAGCCCAGTACCATGCATGGTCTCTATTGACCTATATATATATACATACACACACACACACACACACACACACACACACACACACACACACACACACAGATGGGGACAGTATTGACAACAGATGAAGTCACTTTGTCATGAGAAGCTTGATTTATTTTTAACTCTTGTGTTGACTTCGGGTCAAATTGACCCGTTTTCAATTTTTGTTTTATATCATAAAATATGGGACATAGTAGGGGTGGGAATCACCAGAGGCCTCACGATACGATATCATCACGATACCTATGTCACGATATATTATTGCGATTTTAAACATATTGCAATATTCTGCGATATATTGCAATGTATTACCTTTTTTCCAACTTCAAATTTTTCCCAATTTCAAATGATGTCCCCAAAAGGAAACTTTGTCAACATCTGTTTTATCTAAAAAGATACAGTTCTCTGTTTGTTCATCTCACTTCAATTTTATTGCTGCAAAATGGGATTGTCAAGCAGACAGATTGACCAACACATATATCATAAAAGATCGATACTTGGCGTCTGTGTATCGATACACTATTGCCACGAAAAATATTGCGATACTATACTGTAATGATTTTTTCCCCCACCCCTAGAACATAGCAATAAAAAAAAAGAATTTACAATTTAAAATGTTGGAAAAAGCAAAAACAAACTGTGAAAAAAAGGCATCAAAACATTGGAAAAAAAAGTGTTTTTTTCAAGGTTGACGGGAAGACAACACAAGGTTAACTGTTTACACTTTACATCTTCTGTGCTGTGTCTTTTTCCTCCCACTTTTTTTTCTCACAGCAGCACTTGATGCAAAGTTAATCTCATATCTATGAGTTACTCTAACTCCCAGCTCGCTCTCCTTGGTTAACCACTCACTTGCTGACGTCACTTAGTCAACACCATTCTCGCTCTAACTTACTACTCTCATAACAAGGAACTGACTTTCATGTGAGAAATCAGAAAAGCTATTTTTCATAAAGAAGAACCTGCAACTTCCTGAAGAAGTAGGCTTATGTTTAGGACGATTATCAATTTGTTGTGGGTTTGTTATGTCTCTGGACACGCAACTGTTAGAAACATGCCTATGTTTTTTTTTTAGGTCGGGTACAATCTATCTCCGTTGATCCTGTTGTTTTGTTTGTTTGCTGCTTTCATGATGGCTCTACTAATGTTACAGCTATAATGCACTGGGTTTACTTTTTTACAGGTATATCTGGCAACCCAGCCTGGCTGTCAAACTGGGCAGTTGATAACAACACACAGACCAAAACACAAACAAAAATTCTGTCACGGAACGGAAAAAATACTGGCATTAGCATTGTTGTCAGAAAAAATAGTATTTCAACTTAGCATGTTTCCTTTATATCTGATAAAGCATTGGGGTAATTTTAGGATTTATTACAGTAAATATATTACATATTGGGTATTTTAAATTTTCATTAAAACGTTTTTGACCGATTTCAGTTTAAGGTCCTAAAACCTTTTTTAACATCGAGTGACCTCACTGCAGCACACATATTCTAGTAATAGCCCAGTTTGTCCTGAAAAAAAGGATGTTCATAGATTGACTGTAGGCAATAACTGTGTATAAGTATTGTTTGTTTGTTAATTAACATGTAGCCTACTAATACATTTTTTTTAATTAAGGTTTTTATTTGTTAACCATAGTTAATGCACTATGAACTAACATGAATGATCAAGGTGCAATTGTATTGCTCAAATCTGAATACATGCTGAAAAAAGTTATATGCATAATAATGTTCATAGTTCATGTAAGCTAGCTAATAAATCCTTGTTAACAAATTGGACTTGCAAAGTGTTATAGCTAAAGAAACACACATGTTACATATTTTAATGTTTAAATTATTTTCAGATGGCAACTGCTTCAAAGAAAGTACCAGTGTGGGAGTATTTTACTGAAGTATCGCCAGGGAAAGCACAGTGTAATATCTGTAACAAAATAATCAGCATGGGGGCATCAACATCTACAGGTAAAAATACTACGAACATGTGGAGTCATCTGAAGCATATTCATCCAGAAGTCCATGAAGAGGCTAGCAGAAAAAGGGGCATGAAAAATCCTTCTCAGCCAACAGTGTCTCAACTGTTTGAAAGCAAGACAGGGTGGAAGGATACAGATCCAAGGTCTATCAAAATTGATGTCTTTATCACTGAAATGATTGCCACTGACAGCCAACCATTTTCAGTGGTTTCAGACCTTGGATTTAAGAGGCTCATGTCCCTTATGGAACCCAGGTACTGGATTAAAAATGAGAAGTTCTACAGAACAAAGATGCTTGATGAAACATATTCCAGAGTTTTGACAAAAGTGAAAAGTGTAGTGACGAAGGACAAGGCCCCATTCATGGCCTTCACAACTGACTGTTGGTCTGGAACTACAGAGTCCATGATAAGCCTAACTGGGCATTTCATTTCTGAGGACTGGTCTAGAAAGCAAGTGGTGCTAAATGTCAAGCCCATGACTGGATCACACACAGCCACTTATATTCAAGAAACCTTCCTGAACATGTTGGAAGATTGGGATATTGCAACAGACCGTGTTGTTCTTGTCCTAAGAGATGGGGGAGCAAACATGGTAAAAAAATTAAACTGGCTGAACTTCCTGATTTAAGCTGCACTGCTCACACCCTTCAGCTCATTATCAATGATGGCCTATCTTGTCAGAGAGCTGTCCTGGACATTATTGCCATATTAAAAAGCTGTGCAACTCATTTTGGCCACTCTGTATTGGCCAAACAGAGGCTAAGAACCATTCAGGAGGAGCTGGGTGTCCCAAAGCACAACATCATCCAGGCCGTCCCGACTCGATGGAACTCAACACTTCATATGCTCCAAAGAATGTATGAACAGAGACGGGCACTGAATGTGTACGCTGGTGAACATTGCCATATCAGTGGCTTATCTGCCACACAGTGGGACATTGTCAGTAACCTTATTGACACACTGGCTCCCATCGAAGAAGTCACAATGGAGATGAGCAACTCTGAGTCTTCAGCAGGATGCATTATCCCTAGTGTGTCTGTTCTGAAGCTGATGCAGCAGGCAGAGGGTCCATCATCAGTAGGGATCAAAACTTTGCGCAAGACCATGCTTGACAGCCTGACAAAGCGGTTTTCTAAAGCAGAAGAGACAAAAGTTCTGTTCCTAGCAACACTCCTTGATCCTAGATACAAGGCCCGTGCCTTTGTGTCTGAAGAAACAGTTGAGAAAGGAAAACTATGGCTAAAGGAGGAAGCTGAAGAAGAGCTTGGCGAGCTCAGAGAAGAAGATCCGAGCCCTGCACCAGAAAGACCTGAGCAGGATGAGGATTTGGATCCAGAGACAAAGAAGCAAAGAAGAATCCATCAGCCCACTTTACTGGACACCCTGTATGCCAGGGTCCTTGGTGCCACAGCTGTGTCAAGGGGGATGAACAAGAACAGCTTTGAGAGTGAGCTTGAGAGCTATTTGTCAGAGCCTGTCATTGAAAGAAGTGAAATGCCTCTGCAGTGGTGGCAGAAAAATGACACAAGATTTAAAACACTTGCACTTCTGGCCAAGAAATTCCTGTGCCCCCCACCATCCACTGTGCCAAGTGAAAGGGTGTTCAGTGAAATGGGCATGATTTATGATGCCAAGAGGAGCCGACTGACTGGAGAACATGCACACCAACTCTGCTTTCTCCATTATAATTTGAAATTCCTAAACTTTGAATATTAAAATGGAAGGACTAGTTTCAACTGTTTCACAAGTTAAAATTTTGTTATTTGAAATGTCTTCTTTATTCATTAAGTTGGCTTGAAAAAGTACAGTTAAACGGTTACATGTTGAGTTTAACTGTTTTTGTTATTTATTACTTTTTGTTCAGTTTGAATGAATGTCTTTTATTGACTTCAATATTTATTTATATTTATATATTTATTTCATTTAGCATGTTTTCATGGTTCAATACAGTTTTTTTATTTTTATAATAAAGTTCAGCACTGTTTTACTTGGAGTGTCATGTTTGTTTTTATCCAGTATCAATTCTAAATACTATCGGTCGATTAATCGGTTATCGGCAAATACGGCCAAACCTAGCTATCGGTATCGGTAAAATCCACTATCGGTCGACCTCTACTACTCTGGGCTAGACAGAATGAGATGCATTATAAGGGACATGCACTAAGACTATATCCTGACCTCAGTGTCAACCTCTCTAAGAAACGTGCAGCCTACAAGAACGTCAAATCAGCCCTGTATCAGAAGGGAATCCAATTCAGGCTTCTCTACCCTGCGCGCCTACGAGTGTCTTATGGAGGGGATATACTGATGTTTGAGACACCGTTGGAGGCTGAGGCGTTTTACACTCGAAGTATTGAGAGGAAGGCCGGCATTTCTGCTGGTCCTGAACATGAGGACTAACTGAACGCTGGCTATTCAATGACACCGGATAAAGTAACATAGCTAACGCAGTGTAGCCTACGGTAATTCTTGATATGCTACGTTGTCATGTATGATTAAACCTGGGTGTTTTAAGACATTCAGATTTGTTATTCTATTGGGGCATGTTTACGTGTTATTACATATGGCTGAATACTGGAACTTGATTTATGTTCTGAGTTTGTTTGTTCCGTTATTAGTCAAGAGCTCTCAAAAGCAAAGTTTAGGAGATTAAGGTGAATTGTTGGAAGTGTTCAGAAGGGGGACAAATCCTGCGTGCTGCCAATTTGGCAGAGAAAGGGAATGTTCTGGGGATGTTGGGGCTAACAACTGGACCTTTTTTTCTTTTCTATATTTACTGTAAACTTTTTGGATTTCATTATATGCTTTCTATTGAGGGAGGTAGGCGTGACGTGCATGGTTATGAACAAAACGAGTCGTGAACACTGTATTCATAACTTTATTGTGTGGCTATGACTAACAATTTAAAGGGTGGGTGTGGGGGGGTCAGCAATCAGGTTCGCATCATGGAACATTAAAGGGCTCAACAGTCCAGTAAAGAGATCTAAATAGAGAAAGAAGGAAAAAAGGCAACATTTAATATATTTAATATTTGATCTAGATATGAAGTGTTCCACATCTCCAAGTCCATTACTCTATAAAGAGAGTATTGATCTTCAAACTCAATACAATTTACTTTCTACTTCAGAAACAGAGCAGCTTATTATCCGATTGCATGGGATGTTTTATGAACATGGTGAAAAGGCGGGCCGGCTTTTGGCTCATCAACTAAAATCTAAATCGAAGATACGACAGGAAAGCTGACTACAGATCCTCTCAAAATGAATGATATTTTTAAAGATTACTATTTTGATTTGTATAATTCAGAATCAATTAAAGACGCATCACTCTTCGTGAATTATTTTGGCCTCTCTGATGGCCAAAAAGAGCAATTAGATCAACCGCTGGGCCTTGAAGAGGTTGCCTTTGCCATCTCTGCAATGCAAAATGGGAAGGCCCCAGGGCCTGATGGCTTCCCCATTGATTTTTATAAGAAATATTCTGGTCAACTAGCTCCCCTGTTATTAGATATGTTTAACCATTCCTTGTCCCAAGGTAAATTACCAGGATCCCTTACTGAAGCATCTATTACACTTTTGCTGAATCCTGGTAGGGACGCGTTTAAATGTGGTTCATACCAACCTGTATTGCTGTTAAATTCTGATGTTAAAATACTTTCTAAACTGTTAGCGATGAGACCGGAGGCACTCTTGCCATGCCTGATTTCAACCGACCAGACGGGCTTCATTAGAGGGCGTTATTTTTTTTCTAATGCGCGACGTCTTTTAAATGTACTTTACAGTCCTTCGCCTAATGTCGTACCAGAAGTTGTGGTGTCATTAGACGCGGAAAAAGCTTTTGACCGTGTAGAATGGGATTATCTTTTCTTTGCGTTGAAACAATTTGGTTTTGGTAAAACATTTAACCAGTGGATCCAACTTCTTTACTTCTCCCCACAAGCATCGGTGGTGACAAACCAGCTCCGCTCACAAAGTTTTCCCTTATCTAGAGGCACCAGACAAGGTTGCCCACTTAGCCCACTTTTATTTACATTAGCAATAAAACCATTATCCCTCGCCCTAAAATCTACACCCTCCATACAGGGTATTCCTAGATGGGGAGTGGAAAATAAACTATCCCTTTATGCGGATGATATGTTGCTTTATATATCAGACCCACTGTTAGGTATCAATGAAATACTTACACTGCTGCGCACTTTTGGACCGATTTCTGGTTACAAACTTAATTTATCAAAAAGCGAATGTTTGCCTGTAAATGAATCAGCGAGGAAGATCCCAGATCATGCTCTACCATTTCATATATCAAGGTCAGGTTTTAAGTATTTGGGCACTAATATAACTCCTGTCTTCAAAGATCCTTTCGATGGGAACTTTGCCCCACTCATTGCCAAACTTAAATCAGATCTACAAAGGTGGGATATCTTGACCTTAGCCGGCAGAGTGAACTGTGTCAAAATGAATATATTACCAAGGTTTCTATTTTTGTTTCAATGTCTCCCTATTTTCTTATCAAAATCCTTTTTCCGTCAGACACTCATTTCAAGATTCATATGGAACGGTAAGATTCCTAGGATAGGTAAAGACCTACTCCAGCGACCAAGAGCAGTAGGTGGGTTGGCCCTCCCTAATTTTAGGAGCTATTACTGGGCAGCAAACATCCACAAAATAACACATTGGGTGCAATCTCCAGATACAGACTGGTGCGAGTTGGCGAGCAGGTCATGCGTGTCAACCTCTCTACATGCTCTGGTCACATCTAGCCTCTCTGTCAAGATGTTTCAGTTTACATCTAACCCAGTGGCCATCTCCACTCTCAGAATATGGACTCAGTTTAGAGGAAATGCTAACACGAAGGGAACACTTTTGATTCAGAGCCCGCTGTGTAACAATCGCACGTTTTTACCGGCCAAATTAGACCGGGCCTTTGCAGGATGGCATAGGAAAGGGATCCACAGATTTGGTGATCTTTACAGGAATGGCATATTTTCTAGTTTCGATGACTTGAGTTCCAAATATGACCTTCAAAAAACTGGCTTATTCCGTTACTTTCAAGCCCGCCAATTTGCTAAGAGCCATAGCTCACAATTTCCTGCTCTCCCGGAGAAATCCCTAGTGGACTCACTTTTGGAAGTTCCTTCTGGGTTGAAAGGTTTCACAGCACATTCCTATTCAATGATTATGTTACTTGATGATGTCAAGATAGACAAGATCAAAACTGCGTGGGAAAAGGAACTTGGAACTGAAATCTCAGAAGACGTTTGGACTAAAGCTCTAACAAGAGTGAACAATAGCACTTCCTGTGCAAGACTGGGTCTAATTCAATTCAAAGTTGTTCACCGCCTACACTGGTGTAGAGCTAAGATATCCTAATTCCATCCCAATGTTGATAGTAAATGTGTAAGATGTCACATGTTTTGGTCATGCCATAAACTAGCACGATACTGTTCAACTATATTTGATGTACTGTCTGAATTACTTGGGACGGCTTAAGAACAGAACCATGCGCTACAATTGCCATATTTGGTGTACAAGATGAAGGAACAAACTTGATGCAAAATCAACTCAACATCATAGCATTTATCTCTTTACTGGCAGATAGGTGTATTTTGCTACTTTGGAAATCAAGCGCCTCACCCACTGCAGCACAATGGCTTAAGGATGTAATGCTGTTTTTACATCTAGAGAAGATTACATGTACAATAAGAAGCTCTAACAAATTCCTCTCAGTGTGGGAACCTCTATTGTCATACTTTAGCAACCTCCAAGCCCTACCGGTGTAGTGAGAGACCATCCTGGCCGACTCTGAAGGAATGACTGCCCCCCTCCATACTCAAGCTACACTATATATAACCACCTGGCTATAGTATTCCCCTATGGTGTGTCATGATAGAGTTTTGAAGGCATGCCGTCCTTCACGGAAATCATATTTGTTTATTTATGTTTCAAGTCTAAGTATGTATTTTCTTTATAATTGTCTGCATTGTTAATCATTTCTTATTTGCTCCAGTTTGGGTGGGATGGGGTGGGCTGGGAGGGGATTGTTTTGTGTGCAAGAAAAAGAAAAACTCATATCTGTAACAATGTGTCTGTTCATAATCCATATTTCTCCATAAAAAGAGATTTAAAAAAAACGGGATGAGGAGGAGGGAGGGGCGAGCTAGCCTCCGTTTTGTTTGAAAATACTTTCAATATTCAATATAATATTTTCTATGTTTCATGCGGTTTCATGAGCAGGGACGCTGGACAAATGAATGTCTATGTAAGTCCTTAAACTTTCGGCAAGCATGTGACCTAATGCTGATATCTACATTAATTGGTTTCTTAAAGATTCTCCTCCGGGTGCAGCTTGCCATGACCCAGGAGAGGCTGAATGCACTGGCCATGCTGTCCATGGAAAAGAGACTTGTTAGTGAGATGAGTGACTTTAATCAGAGAGTCATTGAGAAATTTGCTGGCCAGAAGGAAAGGAGAGCAAAATGTATGTTAAAAGTAGTTAACATGCTTTTTGGTAGCGGCTGGGAGGATATAGTTAAAAAGAACTCAGTCAGAGTCACTATCTTCTTATGTTTGTAACTTGAATCTTTTATCGTATTGTCTCGCTCTTCTTAAATACTTAGTTGTTTAAATAAAGTTGTGCTGGTTGGTTTGCCCAGTTTCAAAATACTGTTTTGTATATGTATCATCAGCTGCTATTGTCTGCAGCACTGTGATCTCACCACAGGGCTGCTTGAAAGCGGAAGTCTTTTTTGAACAAATAGTAGTTCACATTATCTTCCACATCTCATAAGCCAGATCACCCACAGAGGAACTAATTTCTTTTCAGAAGACAGAATGAATAAATCCTCCTGTACTCGCATCAGCTTTGACTTTGAACACAGATTCCTGCCTCCTGTTTTCATCTTAGTCTTCATCATTGGTCTGCTAGCTAATGGATGGGGATTGAAGTCTTTGCTGCAGAAATGGAAGAAACTGGGTATCGTTAATGTGTTTGTTCTCAATCTTGGACTTGCTGATATTCTGTACCTGCTCACACTCCCCTTTTTGGTGGTGTACTACTTTATGAAGAGCAAGTGGATCTTTGGAGACGCATTCTGCAAGATAACACGATTCTGCTTCAACCTGAATTTATATGGCAGCATTGGGTTCCTTACATGTATAAGTGTGTACAGGTACCTGGCTATTGTCCATCCAATGAGAGTGATGGGAAGAATAACGGTCACTCACTCTGTGGGGATCTCAGTCATGGTTTGGTTCTTGGTGAGCGTTCAAAGTCTTCCGGACATGTTCTACAGCAAAACATTTGGAAACAAGCCTGGGAAATGTTATGATACTACCCATAAGATATATGTGGATGATTACCTGAAATACAGCCTTGGATGGACATTCACTGGGTTTTGTATCCCATTGCTCATCACACTGGGCTGCTATGGACATGTGATTGTCATTCTCTGCAGCACAAATACCACTGACAAGGTACTGAAACAGAGATGCTTAAAGTTGTTGTTCATTCTGATTCTTCTCTTCTCTGTTTGTTACATCCCCTATCATGTACTGAAGAACCTCAACCTCTGGTCAAGAGTTCTGCAAAAACAGAAGATATGCCGTAAATGGTCTAATGGAGTCTACATTGCTCATCAGATAAGTCGTGGCCTTGTGTGTCTGAACAGTGCTCTCAACCCTCTGGTTTACCTCCATGGAAATGAAGATATTCCTGCTCAGCTCAGACAGCTGCTCCAGCAAGCTCGTCGGATGTCCGGCCGGTTGTTTCGGTCAAACTCCGGCTCTGTGCCTGTGGCTCAAACTGCAGATGAAGTTCACCAAGAGTTAGGATTTTAACATGAACTATAGTAATAAATATATAGCTATCATCACAACTACTACTGTGAATTGATTACAATGTAAATTAAATCTTCAGTCTTTTTCTTATGAGTTGCTTTCTTTGCCTAAAAAAATAGTTTTGCTGTACATCTGTGCTGTGATCTTAGTGTTTCATGATGTGATAACCATATGCTAAGTCATCCAAATAAAGGAAGTTAAGATAAACTACAGCTCTTGATGTGTCATTGTTTTCTTTCAAAACAGAAATAAGGATCACATAATGTGGGGCAATTGTGGATCGCAGCCCAGTACCATGCATGGTCATTATTGACCCATAAATATATATACGGGGAAACAGCAGTATTGACAACAGATGAAGTCACTGTGTTTTGAGCTTATTGTTTTATTGTTAACTGTTAACCCACTTTACATCGTCTGCGCTATCTCTTTTACCTCTCACTTTTTCTTCTCACAGCAGCACTTGATGCAAATTTACTCTCACTGCCAGCTCGCTCTCCTTGGTTAACCACACACTTACTGACGTCCCTTAGCATGTGCCATTCTCGCTCTAACTTATTACTTTCATAACAACGAACTGACTTTCATGTGAGCAATCAGAAAAGCTATTTTTCAGAACCTGCCACTTCCTGAAGAACTAGGCTTATGTCTAAGACGATTATACATTTGTTGTGGGTCCATCTTCTCTTTTGCACTCTTTTTAATGCACTTTGTTGGCGTACAGAGTATTTTACATTCTTTCAGCAGTCAGTTATAGGCCTAATGATAGGCTATTCAAGAAGAGAGGTTCAAAGAAGGACAATTACAAATATTTAATTTTACTAATTTATTTATTTTAAAGTGCTTATATTATGCTCATTTTCAAGTTCATAATTGTATTTAGAGGTTGTACCAGAATAGGTTTACATGGTTTAATTTTCAAAAAATACCATGTTTTTGTTGTACAGCACATTGCTGCAGCTCCTCTTTTCACCCTGTGTGTTGAGCTCTCAGTTTTAGCAGTTTTAGTGGTTTTAGCAGTTTTAGTGAGGCATCTGACTTCTTCAGGAAGTGGTAGGTTATATACATATATACACACATATAAACACACTACTGGTCAAAACTTTGAGCTCACTTAGAACTTTCCATTCCACTCCATTATAGACAGAATACCAGCTGAGATCAGTTGCATTGTTTTTTTAACCAGGGCAGCAGTTTTCAGATGACATTATGTGCTTACATAATTGCAAAAGGGTCCTCCAATATTTTTCTCAGTTAGAAATGATATCAGATTAGTAAACAGAATGTGCCTTTGGAACGTTGGATGAATGGTTGCTGATAATGGGCAATGTAGATATTGCATTAAAGATCAGCCACTTCTTTCTACAACAGTCAAGAACCCTTTTTGCAATTATGTAAGCACAAAATGTCATCTGAAAACTGCCGCCCTGATTAAAAAAAACAATGCAACTAAGACTTATAATAATAATATAATTAATAATCTCTTCATTATAATGTCTTTAGGGATCGACCAATATGTTTTTTAATGGCAGATACCACTGATTAATAATCCAGGAGACCGATAACATGAAAAGTCAAAATGTCTGCAAGGCCTATTGCAACATACAAACTAATGACAATTACGAGAAAGGGCAAGAAACGACATAACATTGTAAAACTATATCATGATGCAGTTTAATCGCACGTAAAGTCCATAAAGACAGTTCCTGATATTTCTGGGCCGAGGTCACTCAGCAGGGTACCCAGGGTCATGACGACCACCACACGTTCACCAGAACTCTGCACAAAATCCTCTAAATCTGATGGAAGAGGCTTGGAGGGCTTACCCTGGAATCCTCCAATGTAGACGACATTGGGCATTGTGGGACGAGGGAACTCAAATGCAAAGTCAACCCGAATTAGCCATAGATCAGCTCCCTGGATTAGAGACGTGACCTCACACACGTCCTGGTAAGGCGGATTTGAGACCTAGTGGTACATGTAAATCAACATGATATGACAGATTATATTATCGATTCTTTGGAATACGTCCATCTTGTCAGAGTGGTCAGTGAACAATTCAGGGACGTAGGACCGAGGAGAAGGAGCGATGGCGAAGTGGGCCTCTCCACTGAAAAGCCAGCGCACATTGAAAACCAAGGGAAGCTGGAGATAGTGTGCGAACAGCACTCCGCCTGGAAATGCAGGGTCAGTCAGAAAAAGATCATATCTAGTTTCCATCAGCTCCTTAATTAGTGTCTTATTCAGGGTTGATTCTAGGATCTTACCTTTGGGGGGGCTCAGCCTCTAATGAAAAGTTGCAGTTAAGCTAGGGGTCCGTAAGATTTTTTTTTTTTATCATCTTAAATCATGACTTCTTGTGAGTTTTGGGTAAAGAAATTGACCAACACAGTCTCACTCCCTACTCGTCAAATGTATGACGCATGGTCAAGGACCCTGGCGTCAGGTTTCAACGAAATAGGGGTACCCTTGACGTTATTTTTCGACGAAGCGGTCCGTCAGATAGACATTCATGTTATTCCCTCACCGTCGGATATCGACGAAAGAAAAAAACACGCCCCCCGCCCCTTAACTCGAAATCTGTGACAGTTATTATTGGTATTTTTAGCCGAATAACCGCTGTTTTAATCAACATTATTCACGAGATATTATCATGGTTTATATGTATTTCTTTTAATGTTATTATTTCGGTCTGTTTCGGCCAGGGAAGCTGGGTTGCTTTTTTTGTTGATTTATATTTTTTAAACTATAATGCTACATCTATCAACATTTATTTAGATGTTATCATGGTATTCATTTCTTTATTTTAATAATATTATTTCGGTCTTATTACCGGTGAAATATTACAGTATGCTGTAGCCTAATACAGAACATTACGATATGATCCGAGCAGGACGCATTCAAAGCCGATATCCCCCAATGCAATGCGGCCATTCATTTCACAGAATCGGGCAGCGATCAGCTGGTCTTTAACGCCAGGATCGCTTCAATATACATATAAACAGTCAGTGATTGTGTCCTAAGCAACAACACGTTGCTCAGTTTTGTTCCAGTAAGTTATGTACCATAATAACGTTTAAACGCATCCGCGGAAAACTCCGGAAGTGACGTGGTACGTCCCGCTCAGCGGATACGAAGATAAAAATATATAATATTCGTAATATTGATGTTTTTTTCTAACGTTGTATTTGAGGAGTTAAACAATAAAGATAGTTATAATAATAAAATACAGTTTCATGTATTTGTCTACGTTTAAACGAATCCGCGGAAGTGACGTCGTCTGTGAAAGAATGTTCCACGTTGTACGTGAGAATTTACACAATAAAATACTAATAATGAAAAAATTGTGTTTTATATTTAGCACTTTGATTTGCCTTATATATACTATATAACAACCTACAGTTGAGTGTTTAGAAATACAGCCTAATGGCTTGTTTGACTAATTTGCATTTGTTTTGAATTGTACTGTTGTGAAAAACAATAAACTAGCCTATATACAAAGAGAAGCATTTTTTATTTTATTTTCCATGCATAGTTATTTAAAAACGCAATTTTCTAATTTTGCAGTTGATGAATATTAATAGCAAAGACTAAAGGGGAAAAACATGAGTATATTTATGTGTGGGACTTAGTTTGATTTAAAATCACACTGCATTATTAGTTGTTTTAAATAAATTACTTTTTTGAAATATCAATTTATGGTAGGCCTAACATATTAATTAGCCTACTGGGTTCAAGGTTCAGAGGTCAAATTTTCAAAGCAGGAGTAATGTATCCTCTTCATACTGACATATGTTACTCTCCAGGTTGAGACCTTTCCAACGATGTGTTTGCTATAGTCCAATGACAACGTTTTAATTTTTAGCAGGAGATACTTTATTGCCTTGAGTTCAATTGCTTCACAAATAACACTTGACATATTGTTTTATCATACAGCTGACATACTTACAATAAAAAACATTATGAACAAAGTGATATAGGCTAGACTGAAGCACATCACACAGCAACAATCTATTGCTCATCTTTCACAAACAGTGACAAGAGCAACACAACCATGCTTCATATCATGAAGCTATTGCACACCCTAAATCTCAAGCAACATTATTTAAAGTTTTAATTGAGGTAGGTCCAAATTAGGCCTATAGTTTAGAAATGTTAAGTTTACCCATATCTTCTGCCAGAGGATAAGAGCTCATACTTGGCATGGAGAATAAAGATAGAGCAGACCATATTCTGTGTGCTTGCCTGGAGAGACTGGTTTCTATTCCTCTACACAACCTTCATTACAGTCATAATAAAATGCTCTGTAATGCAGCCTTGTATAACATAAACCATCTGATTCACCGTGGGTGTCTGCTCTAAATGATAACACACACTTTCAACACGGGCCTTCCAGCCAAAGGTGCATGTTGTCCATATGAACACCAAGGTGCCTATAGGAGCAGAGCCAATAGATTGGTTCATCATTTATGACCTCTGATACCCTCTGACCCAGCTCTATCTCGAGTGTTACCTCAACTTCAGTTTCAAGGGGTCAGCTTTTCTTAGACATGAGTACGGGGGCACCAAGGAAGAAAGGTTGGGAACCACTGCTCTGACCCATGTCATGACCCTTTTCTCAGCTTGTGAAATGGTTGAATGAGATGTGTGAGTTTTGTCTTTGTGCAGTAGGGCGGAGGTAGAAGTGTGCCAAAAATGCCAAAACACATGTTGTATATGTACACATACCCAAACAAATCTATATACATCTCACTCTGTGAACAAAAACCTCGGTAACAATCTGCTTGTCCCTTCTTAATTTTGAAAAGGTAGTCTCAGTAAAGGCTACAAAGGTTAGGATGGCTACAAGCTGTAACCACGGTGATTGATATGAGGATCATATTCTGAATATAATAGTACATGTATGAAGGCCTGTCATTTAGCAACAGAAGGTGCTACACACATAAGACCAGCTGTTATAGAAAGCTCTGGACCTCAGCTGTCATGTAGATATGGTCACCAAATTGTACCTACTGTAAGCACTGTCAAATATGGTAATAAGCTATTTTCACCTATTTAACGATTCGATTTTTAAAATCTGATGACACTAGTGTGTTCTCCATCCCAAAAAACCCCAGGGTGTATCCAAAATTATACACTGCCAACTTCTACTTATGAGAAATATGCCAATATACTTTAAAACTACAACTCCCATAAGAAACGCCACAGAAGCTGTTAGAAAGCTTGAGCACTTGTAGTTCTCGTTCGACTCCTGTTTCTGCTGTCCGCCGTGAAATGGCTTGATTCCATTTCAGATTGAGACCGCCCGCCGGCCGGCCGAGCACACAATATATGAGACAAATACATGAAACTGTATTTTATTATTATAACTATCTTTATTGTTTAACTCCTCAAATACAACGTTAGAAAAAAACATCAATATTACGAATATTATATATTTTTATCTTCGTATCCGCTGAGCGGGACGTACTACGTCACTTCCGGAGTTTTCCGCGGATTCGTTTAAACGTTATTATGGTACATAACTTACTGGAACAAAACTGAGCAACGTGTTGTTGCTTAGGACACAATCACTGACTGTTTATATGTATATTGAAGCGATCCTGGCGTTAAAGACCAGCTGATCGCTGCCCGATTCTTTGAAATGAATGGCCGCATTGCATTGGGGGATATCGGCTTTGAATGCGTCCTGCTCGGATCATATCGTAATGTTCTGTATTAGGCTACAGCATACTGTAATATTTCACCGGTAATAAGACCGAAATAATATTATTAAAATAAAGAAATGAATACCATGATAACATCTAAATAAATGTTGATAGATGTAGCATTATAGTTTAAAAAATATAAATCAACAAAAAAAGCAACCCAGCTTCCCTGGCCGAAACAGACCGAAATAATAACATTAAAAGAAATACATATAAACCATGATAATATCTCGTGAATAATGTTGATTAAAACAGCGGTTATTCGGCTAAAAATACCAATAATAACTGTCACAGATTTCGAGTTAAGGGGCGGGGGGCGTGTTTTTTTCTTTCGTCGATATCCGACGGTGAGGGAATAACATGAATGTCTATCTGACGGACCGCTTCGTCGAAAAATAACGTCAAGGGTACCCCTATTTCGTTGAAACCTGACGCCAGGGTCCTTGACCATGCGTCATACATTTGACGAGTAGGGAGTGAGACTGTGTTGAATGGACAGATTGAGACATGCAATTATGACAAACTATCAACAGATTCAAGGCATCTGCTGTGAAAAAAGATGGCAACTACAAAGCATGATTATTGCAGCACACATGGGGGGCGTCGGACTGGGGGGGGGAAAGGGGACTGAGTACCCAGGGCCCTCATGTGAGGAGGGCCCAAAAAGATGCTAGAATTAATAGCTGTGGATGCAGGGAGGGGCCCATAGAAAATGCCTTTCTACAGGGCCCAGAATTTTGAGCTACGCCCCTGCAAATACAGTACCTTGAACTGGTAAAATAAGCCTTAACATATTTTAAGACCGGATTATTTATGTTTTTTCTGCTGTTAATTTTCAACTTTTTCATTTACATCATTGATAGAAACTGATATGATTATACAGCTAAATGATGAATAATCTAATATAATAATGCCTCTGAACCAGATGGGGAACAATATTTTAAGTATTTTAAATGTTTTTGCCCGTACAATATATGTCCACTTTCTCACCTGGTTCTTCCAGGTCCCTCTCTTTGTCCACTCTCTCTCCATTCTGCCCTCTCTCTCTATCCCCCTCCCTCTGTCATATCACTGACAATCACATACAAAACATTTTGTAATCAACTAGGAAATAATCAAATAAAAGAGAAAACAAAAAACACAGTAGTCCTACTATATATATATATATGTATATATGTGTATGTATATATATATGTGTGTGTATGTATGTATATATATATGTGTATATATATATGTGTATATATATGTGTATATATATATATATATATATATATATATATATGTCTTATAGGCTACCTAGCCATTTTCTCACCTTGTTCATCTTGCTCTCTCTGCCCTTCTCCCTCTCTATTCTCGTCACTCCTTTGTGCTGTCAACCAGAAGGCAAATGTAATCGACTAATCAACAGAGAATGCATCGTGTAGGCTACCAAAGTTTATACATTCACCTATTTATAACATATGTTTTCTTTAAAAAAAGAAACGTATATCCATCTATGGGGAAACTGTGAGTCAGGGTTTGTTCTTCCAGTGTTTCAGTTCTGATATGAATGAGTCTGATGATCCGTCAGGTCAGATTATTTATTTTTCATTGGCATTGACAGTTAAAAATAAGAAAGTGTCTGGTAGGGAGGTAGCGGTGCTCAAGCCGTTACGGCAGGCTATTAATAGTACACTTTAAAAACTCTTTATAGGCTACTCCTAAGCTACATTTGCCTACAGTTAGCAATTTTGTCTAACGTTGCACAACAAAATTGGACTTCGTGGTGAATAAGCTAGGCTAATTCAGATATCATTTCCATTATTGTGATCAGGGAATCACATATTGGTTCCACAGATACTACACCTGTAGCCTACTTAACGTATTCATTCGATTAGATTTAATTTAGACTGAAGAGTAGGCTGAGGCGCCCTCGTTCAGGGAATCGCAGATAGGCTGTTGACTTTGGCTACAAGTGAGCTGAGCCTGTCGTCATTTATCCTATTCCATCACTAAAATCAGGTTTGCAAAAGTAATAACGTTTGAGCACTAAACAATTTCACAAAATCACAATGATAAGGACTTTAATTTTCAGGGGTGCTGAGATGATTTTTAGGGATGCTTCACCCCTAAAACTAGCTTAGCGCCGCCTATGGTCTTATTCTCAAAGATGCTGACGACCATTTTTGCCACAACAATCTGGTTCTCCCCCATCATGTTGAAAAGGTTGCTATAGAAGTCCAGAAACGCCCATAGTGAGCCTTTATTCCGACGGATCTCTATTGACCTCTGCAAAAAAGAGGTCATGAAGTCTTGGCTCTCTAAGTTTTGGGCCTGCTCCTGGGTGATGGTGATGGAGGTGTAAAGTGGTGAGAATTTCGGAAACGTACCAGCTGGTGGAGGAACGTAGTACAGTGATTTGATGGCCCTGAGAATGAAGCGCTTCCACCAGGATTTTCATGTTAAGCCAGTGGCTCCCATCTATAGGGTAAACCAGAACTTTTCCACCATCACAGCTGGAGGACAGAGTAGCTGAAAACAGCAGCACGAACACAAGGGCTGGATATGACCCCATCACTGTAGAAGAGAAACAGAACTTTACTCAACAAATATTTGCATTCACATAGTGTTCAAGCTGCAGTAGAACTCTGCATATTATCATCTTAAAAAGTTTTTAACGTGTCAGCAAACAATTGACCATTTATACAACTAGCACACATGGAGCAACATCAGCATTCATTTGGAGTTGTTTTTGGCCACCTTACAATTGTTAAATAATATACACTCTTAAAAAACTGCACTAATCTCATTTAGGTTGTGAGAGGCTGGGTTTATTTCAAATAAATCTCTAAGACAAGGGAAGACACCTGTCGCATACTTCTGAGTCTTGCAGATGCCAGTTCAGTTAAAGAAATAAACAAAATACATGCCTATATTTCACTCAATGTATCATGCGGCCATGAATAAGGTGGAAATAAGCATTATGGCAATGAATTTTCAGGTCAAATTACTACATGTAATGTAAAAGGGGCTCATAGTGACGAAACCCTAACCCTCCTGTAGCCTATATAGATTAAGTTCTCAGCAGGAGAATGGCGTAAGCCTACACAGTAACTGTGTGCTTTACATGTTTTACACATAAACATATGTGGCGTCAAAGCTGGTTCAACTTTGACAATTGCTGAAGGCTATAGATAGCTGTCTTAACTGGTGTAAAATCGTATGTCTTCTGGAGAAGAGGCAAACCGCTGCAGTCCAAATTTGGACAGATGGCATGTTTCAGTTGCTCTCGAAGTGCATCGATTTCTTGTTTTATTCTCGTAATGTTGCCTATCCACGCACACAGTTGGAGACGCTTCATAGTCATGGTCCATGACCATAGGGATGGCGATAGGCTCCGCTGCTGCTGGTTCAAGGACATCAGGCTCTGGGCTTGGTGGTCTTTATTTTTGTTTTTCAGCTAGGTGAGAAAGGGGAGAGAGAGGGGAAAGACATGCAGGAAATCATCACAGGTCGGATTCGAACCCTGGACCTCTGCGTCAAGGCAGAAACCTCTCAGTATATGTGCACCTGCTCTACCACTGAGCCAACCCGGCCACCGGGCTCGGTGGTCTTGCCCGTCGCTCCCAAACACCGGGTCGTTCCTTCGTTGAGTAATTGTTCCACTCGAACAACGAAGGGACAGCACCTGCTACCAAAGCACACCTTCCTTTTTGGGATATCACCATCTCATGGGGCTTAAAGTGCCCATATTATGAAAAAAACACTTTTTCTGGGATTTGGGGTGTTCTTTTGTGTCTCTGGTGCTTCCACACACATACAAACTTTGAAAAAAATCCATCCATGCTGTTTTGAGTGAGATACGGTTTCTGAATGTGTCCTGCTTTCAGTCTCCTAGTGAGCTGTTCAAAATCGGCCAGTCACAGTCCGAAATGAGCGTTAGCGTTAGCCGGCTAATGCTAGCGTTAGCCGGCTAACGCTAACACTAGCATGCTACGTCGTTCTCAATAGCAAAGCACTGCTACAACACACACAAGTTCACCATAATCTACAAAAGAACTACTTATATGTGCGCCCTCATTTAGAAGTCTCCCAGCTAATCCTGCCTTGTAACTGACCAAAGTTGGAGAAACAGGCTTTCTTTTACTGTCTCTAGAGTTAGCTAGCTGACATGATCTACATCTGAGCTACTCGCGTAATGCGAGAGCAATCAAAGATAGTACAGAAGAAGAAGATGAAAAGAGGTCTCACTCTGTAGCTAAAACAGAAACCAGGTGAAAAGAGGATCTGCAACAGTGAGAGAGAGCTGTGCAGTACAACAACAATATGGTGTTTTTTGAAAATTAAACCATGTAAACCTATTCTGGTAAAACCTTAAAATACAGTTATGAACCTGAAAATGAGCATAATATGGGCGCTTTAAAGTGCCGTCTGCAAACCTTTTGTGTACTGGGTTACGGTAAACCCCGTCCTTCGCACTTTATGAATCCACTTAGCCTGAAGACTTGCGTTTTTGGGGAAGCAGTGGAAACTAAGTGTACTGTTATAATCGCCTGAGGCCGAACAAGGTGGCACACAGCAGTGTTCCTTTGAGCCGTTTACAATTTTAAGAAATTTAGTAGCACTCATGTTTTGGCGATGACAGGAACGGACGCTTACTATGTAAGTAGGAGACAGACCGGATAGGCTAAAAATAGACAGACCATCGGCTAAAAATAATAGAGGCCATTGTTCCCGAGTGATGTTTCGCCGGAAGTGGAGATGCCGATTTCCTGTCGTCATGACGCTGTGCACAGAGCCCATTAGACTGAATGTACTGAAAGTGTGTGTGTGTGTGTGTGTGTGTGTGTGTGTGTGTGTGTGTGTGTGTGTGTGTGTGTGTGTGTGTGTGTGTGTGTGTGATGTGTGATGTGTGATGTGTGGGGACGGAATGTTGAGAGCCAGAGGGGAGGACAGAGGGGGGAGCTGCAGTACGATCCTCTGAAAGTTTTCCAAACAAATTGCTCTCTCCCCTACAGTTTTCACTCTTCATATCATCATCATGGTTGGTCAAAATGTAGGAAATGTTGTGCCGGTCGCAGACATGTAACCATGGAATCCACTGGACCTAAATTTTTGGCTCTGTTTGTATCAACTGCCGATAGAAACAATGAAAAAAACTATCTGGTTCCCTTTTTATAACCTGCTTTTATCTCTCTGTTGATATTTTGCCGTTTGGACTCACGGTTTTTGAATTAAGAATGAACTTCAGAGTTATAATCATCATTAAATGGACATTTTTGACCTGTCAAACGTACAGTCTCCCCCTTCCTCCTACACTCCTTCAGTGCGCAAATCACTTTAGCAATATGTACTGCCAAAGGAGGAGGAGAAGAAAAGGAGAGGACAAGAAGAGTAGAGGAAGAAAGGAGGAGGTGAGTAGATGAAGAAAGGAGAAAAGGTGTTATTTGTCAGCCAACATGATGTCATGATGGACTAACTGACCAACTGACTGACTCCTGACTGACTTCAGGCCTCAACACCAACAGGTGTTTTCACAGAGATGAGACTCTAGCGCACCTTAGATAGTTCCACTTCTAGCTCAAAAACCAAGACTCCTATCGCTTAATGTTTAATACTGTGACAGATATCATGACACCCTGCTGATCATCCTGTGCAAGAATGGTGTGTTGTGTAAGAAATGTGTGGACAATAGCTGTCCAAAAAGGGCCTGTTTCTGTTCTCCTGGTATTTCTGGTATGGTTTAATACAGGAGGCAGTGTGGCAGTTGGTGGACACATGCTTGGTGGACACACGCTTCACTTAGAAGCTCACTGTGCCTCATGTGAAAGTCTGTTTGCCTCCCTAAGTACATTGTTAGAAAGGCACAACATTGTACATTCCTACAAAATGTAGGAATGTTTGTGGCGGTCGCAGACATGTAACCAACCGGACTTTTGGCTCTGTTCGTATCGTTAGAAAGGACACAACATTCTTTACATTTTGATTTAAAATAAATGTTTTAACAGAGTTAAAACTGTGGATGGTATAGCAAAGTAAAAATAAATTAGCATCTGCTGCTCCTCACTCAGTCATGGATGTTGGATCCCCCACTATGAGTCTGTACATTCTATGGGGTATTTGAGACCTCCTTTATCATGTAAATAAATATCGTGAGTCAATTTCCAAAACCATAAGAGAAACCACAGCAGAATGCCGTAACAGCTGTTACGGCTCTTTGCTGAAGTTGAGTTAAGGTGTTCTGACTTTGTTTAGCCAGGCATCAAGAGAGATGTTACTGTACTCTGACTTTGTCATACTGTCAAAGTTTGTCGCTCTTTAATTTTCACCAAACCACGTAACATACACACGACACATCTTTGAAATAAAGTGGAGATGGTTCAGATCTGTCAATGTCAGTGACAGCCCGGAGCTAAATTTAATCTGTGTCACATAGCGCTAACGTTGATGCTGACACACCTCCTCACTTGGCGGAGCCTCACATCAGACGCCAAAAACCAATTATTAAATATACAGGCATCCTACCATTCCATGCAATCCAATATAATCCATGGAAGATATAAGCCATAGCAATGCATGTCATCTGCAGCTGTATCCACAACAATCCATACGTGTTTGAGCCATATTTCCTTCTTGCAGGTGTTCATGTCAGATCTTACATAAATCCAAATGGTAAAAGTAATTCCAACTTTTGCGGTCGACTCTGTCTGTTATCTCAGAATTAAAAAGTAGTAATCCAAGTCGAGTTTGCTGACTGTGCATCTTGAGCAGTTTGGTGGCCCTTAACCAGGGGCGATTCAAGGATCAGACCTTTGGGGGCGCTCAGCCCCTAATGAGAATGTGATACGGTGACGTGCCTTGCAAAAGTGTTAACCCCCCACCCTCCCTGCTAAATCAGTAATTTCATTAGCGATAATCTCTGAGCTAGATACTGAACAACAATGTCAGGTAACGTTTTTTGACACTACTACTACTAATCAGAGGGTCATCTCCCATTCTTTATATTTGTATTTGTAATCTTGTGTGTGTGCTGCTGGCGTCCCTGTGTGTGTAACAAGCATAATGTGCGCGCACTGTACACGAGTCTAGGAACATTTTACTAATTTGCTGTTAAAATAACAATGAAATGCTGCACTATTGACTTCAGACCAGGTTTTTGTTGGTCACTGGCGCGATCACTTCCCGCTGCCTCAAGATAGCAATACTCCCAGAATGCACCTGAACACATCTCCCTGTAAGACCGGCACGCCCATGGGTGCAGGTGCATTTGCTATTTAAACAACGTGGGCGCTGAACGGAAAATTGACAACTGCGGCGGTCTTAAACTAGCAAAGACGCTTGTGTCTGCCTATACGCTGCGCCAGGTGCAAGATTGGGCCCCTAATGTCTTGGTCTAATGTAGGAACACGTCGACTTATTGGGACTTTAGGTTATTCACCGTAACCCCCAGAGTTAGACAAGTCAATACGTACCCTTTTCGTGTCCGAGCGTGTCGTAACGCTCTCTGACGGCTCCACCAGTAGCTTAGCTTAGCACAGAACCTGCAGGTAACTGGTTCCAACTAGCCTACTGCTCCCAATAAGTGACAAAATAACGCCAACATGCTCCTATTTACATTTTGTGATTTGTAGAGTCACAGCGTGTACACAGAACAACATAACATGAGACACAGCCATCTTCTAACCGTAAACAAACTGGGAACTATATTCTCAGAAGGCGAAGCTCAGGTACTTCTGCTACTTGGGCGGAGTGATTTGCTTTGCAGCAAGCCTTTCTGAGAAAAGACCTTAACTCGTTAGAGTTAAGGTCTTTTGCCTTTGCAGGGCAGTTTACTGTAGGCCGTGTTGTCCTCTCTTTTCAGGACATGTCAATCAGCAGATTTACTGTTAGCCAGTGTTATTCGGATGTGCACCAAGTAGTAGGCACACTGTCAAAATTTCCTGCGGAATTTCCTAGTATTAAATCTACTGTTGGTTTATAAAGCACTGAACGGTTTAGGGCCAAAATCCATTTCTGATGTGCTGCTACATTATGACCCATCCAGACCTCTCAAGTTGTATCGGACAGCTCGGTTTTCTGTCCCCAGAGTCCAAACTAAACACGGAGAAGCAGGAAAGAGAAACTCTGTTCTTTTAAATAAAGGCAGAAGACTTTTCTGTTCCACTCTTCCTTTTATTAAATCAAATGAAATAATTCATATAAATTCATAATAGAGATGCACCGATTACAACTTTCTAGGCCAATTCCGATTTTCTTTGAGTTAGGCCAGCCGATACCGATTTTAGCCAATTCAGATTTCATTTTTTCTAACCACTTTACAGCACACGCAAATATTTATTTTCTATCTTTTCTTTAATAGAACATTTTGCACAGAACATAGAACATTTTTTTTAACAGATAATGGATCACTATAAAATAGAACTATATAAATTACTCGTGGTGTGGGAAATTCACACACATCTAAAGTGCAACGTTAGAACCATTTCCTTCTTTTCACATCCAATATCCAACTAAAAAAAAGTGATTTTGGTTTTTGGTGTTGTGTAGCAGGTGTTGCATATTGCAAGAATTTCCAAACAGCTGACATGTTGCAGGTTCATTCACCAGGTTCCCTACATGTGCGAGAATAGCGCAGACATGCGCTTCACACCGCGAGCGGGTATGCGCGACACACGGCGGAGAAGTTGAGAGAAAGGAAAAAAGAGACTGTGCTGTGGCGTCTGTGTGTGTACCGAAGGCGATATTACGAATCCCACTATGGCCACGCCAAGACCCGCCCTTCAATAGCATTCACACACTACTATTGGCCAGGCGTCCATGCTAACACGTACAGGTCCTATCCCCTGACCAATCCCCTAACCCTAACCTTAACCACTCGAGGTGAAATGCCTAACCCTAACCAATCAAGCTGCTTCGTAGGGCGGGTCTTGGCGTGGCCATAGTGGGATTCGTAATTTTGCGTACCGAAGCGCAGCGTCACCCGGATCGTTGGTCTGATTGGTTGAAGGACTATCCAATGCGCCCAGAGGCATTTGAGCGGCATCCGTTGGTGACGCCCCTTTGGAAATGAACTGTCAATGAACCTTTCCCAGACCCACTCTCAGTTACAGCTGAGAAGTGTCTGGTGTCAACCAGGCTAGCTCTGTTCCCTTTTGACGAGAGATTGTCTACCTCTGTAGGGATCCTTTCATATTGTTGTCAGACACTTAGAACAATAATCTGAGCATGTCAGTGATAAAACAAGCACTTTATGTGGACGTAAATTTAAGGTGCGCAATTGCCCAATACAGTAACTTACATTATAGATTGTATTGCCGCTGCCGATTGTTGTTCACATCAGTCACTTACAGTACTGCTTTACAGTAACAAGAAAAGGGAAAGAGAGGAGATATATAAGACAGAGAAGACAATATAAAAAACATGAGAAATAAGTGTATAAACCCTAAAAAAAAAAGGTACAATCACAAGTTGTTTTTAAGAAAGATGTGCACTGATTTTCCCTCTGAGACTTTCCCTCCTAGAGGTCAGAGGCCACAGCAAACCCTTTTAAGTACAAAGGTGCCTTACCATGTAATGCCAGTTGTATGCCAAAAGTGGCATTTTAAAATCAATCCTCTAAATGACAGGGAGCCAATAGAGAGTCACCAAAGCTAGTGTCACGTGTGGTTTATATTTAGTTTTTGTTAAAAGCATTGGTGCTGAATTCTGGACTATTATCAGTTGCAAAAGAAAAAATATGCTGAGGCTCCTTAACAAAACTATCCAGTAGTCGACACCGGATACAATAAAATCATGGTTGACTTTTTCCAAATCTTTTGGCTCATAGGGAGTTCAGAATTTAGGTTGGGATCCTCACCAAATGGTCCAATTCAATTTGTGTAATTCTGCATTAGCGTATTTGGGCGAAGAGAATTATTTATTGTAATTTAAATAGTTTTTTCACCTAAAAGACCCACGTTGTGAATTGAGGACAGTTGTTAATTTGGTCATAAAGATATTTTTTAAGACATATTTACACTGCTTACCAGCAACATATATCTTTAAAGGAATACGCCACCGTTTGTTGAAATTGGGTTATTCACCGTCTCCTCTATATTTATATAGGTGGGCAAACGCATTTTTGTCTCAGTGCATGCATTGTCTTAGTCCAGTGGTGCCTGGCTAGCTTAGCTAAGTGTAATGAATGGAATCCTTTGTGGCCGTGTAGCATGTCGTGAGTAAAAGTGACCCAACAACAACAAAAACGAAACCTAATTACTTCTTGTGGCCTGCGTTCTCACAACGAGTAAAAATAGCCATGCAGATTAAGACTAGATGATTTCCTAGGCAGATATTGACTTGGGACTATATTGGGTGGAAGTAGACTACAGCCGAAGCACTGCTCCTCGGGCACAGAGATATCGGCAGCCCACGGGGCTCTGCGGCCGGCGCAAAGTCACCCTTTCTCGGTTACTGTTTTACCGAAATGCCGCTGCCCTGACGAGACTTCTCTACTTCACAAAAATGGATTAAAGTGAAATCGATCAAACGCGTTAGCTTGTTAAGACCATAGAGTATGTGTTATATAAATGGCATGACGAAATTCAAAGTGTAAATATACGCAATGTATGTCAAAAGTCTAGCCGCAATGTTTCCCCATTAGAATGAATGGCAAACAGAGCTATAGCCAAGGGGGTAAGCGAGCGTCTGTAATGCGTAGCTCCTATGGCGCCATTTTGATGCTAACAAGTGATCACCCGCCGTTAGCATTCCATTGACTGCCATTCATTTTGACGTCACTTTGACAGCGAATAACTTTACATCTGAAGCGTTTAAAGACTCTGTTTGTCCATTGTTCATTTCTAAAGAAACACGACAATGTATAAAGGCTCCATTACCTTGTACCTCACGTTATGGCTCCGTAGCAGACGTTTTTGTAAAAATAGGCTAACGATTGTGTCATAACCAAGCGACTTACTGTCGCATAGTAGAGGAATTACCGTATAGTACAGGAGAAGCTCGCAGGCAGTTTGGACTTACATGAGCTGTTTAGGTTTAATTACTGATGTTCACTAGCATTTTAGTTAGCAATAATTAGCCTGTGCTTATGTTATCTCCTTACATATACCTACGCTCTCCGTCTCTGTAAGATTGGGAATGATTGAGATTTCTCTTGGCACAGCTACCAGAAGACTTACAACTTTCAGACAGGTTGCTCACGTCACATTTACGTTGTCTCTCTCATTTGGAGACTGCGCAGTAAAGCTAGCGATCACCGGAAAAGTGCTTCTAATAGCCTTCACTGGTCTCCGTCCAGAGCAACGGGATCCGGTGGTCCATTATATATATGTCAATGGCTATAGCTAGCTTCCTCCTATCGAGACCTCTCCAATTCACAAAAATTGATTAAACTGAAATCGGTCAAAAACGTAAGCTTTGTAAGACCATAGAGCATGTGTTATATAAATGCCATGATGAAATTCAAAGTGTAAATATACGCAATGTATGTCGAAAGCCCGTGGAGCCCCGCAGGCTGCCGATATCTCTGTGCCCGAGTAGCAGTGCTTCGGCTGTGCTTCCACACAATATAGTAAATATCAGCCTACAAAATCGCCTATTCTTCAATGTGCGTTGCTATTTTTACTCATTGTGAGAACACAGGCCACAAGAAGTAATTAGGTTTCGTTTTTGTAGTTGTTGGGTCACTTTTACTCACGACATGCTACACGGCCACAAAGGATTCCATTCATTACGCTAAGCTAAGCTAGCCCGGCACCACCGGACTAAGGCAATGCATGCACTGAGACAAAAATGCATTTGCCCACCTATATAAATATAGAGGAGACGGTGAATAACCCAATTTCAACAAACGGTGGCGTATTCCTTTAAGAGTGAATGTCAATGTCTTAAAAATGTGTTTGTTTGATAGAAAGTTCTGCCACAGAATGACTCCAACCCTTGTGTTGACAGATAATGTTTTCTGACGTGATGCAGTGCAACTCTTTGCTTGTACAGTTTTGTTTTTGTGTTTGTAGTCTTGCGACATTGCACTTCTTTCTTTATTTTCTGTTTTGTTGTAAATAATTCTGGACGGATGTCTCTTATGTGTAGTGAAACATGTCTCAATACCTTACATATGTCTTGCATTTTTTGCTCTCAATGATTTTTGTGTTTTTTGATTTATATTTTTTCATATTATAGTATTCACAGATTTCTATAGTCAAGCTGTTCCCAACATTTCACTTGATTCATTAATAAGAGCTGTTAAATGTTATGCTTACAGAAATGCACCGCACCACAGAAGTCATTTTTGGGTATACCATAAAACATATTAAGCCAAATGAATGACTAGTATTACTATTAATGGCTTTTTGTTATGATGTCTGTACAATTCTGCACATAAGCATGCACTGTGCCCCAGTCAGGGCCGGGTCTAGCCCTTTGGTTGCCCTAGGCGAGATTGAGTTTTGCGCCCCCCTCCCCCCCAGTCTTGCATTACCAGATCTCCACAGCGGTGTGTCAACAATAGAGTAGCAATGTATGTTCATTTTAGTTTCTAGCTTCCATGTATGTTAGATGGCACCAATATTTGGTCTAATCATAATTGGTCTGGCAACCCAAAGGCCAGTTTTTTGTTTCCAGATTTGTGTGCATGGTGACTTATGATGGGGGTGGTCTGAAAATTTTGAGCATTAAATACTTCATTTCCTGCATTCTGGTGAATATTTATGCATTTTTTTTTTAAACCTTTTTCTGAATCAATTTATGCTGGAAATATCTTTATCTAAAGGGAAACATAGATTACAATCCAAATTTAAAAACATAATGGAATATTTTGCAGTATGGCTCTCAGGCATTCTGTATTGCTTTCATCTATTTATTCTCCTTTGGATCGATGTTTCTAATTATATCTGAGTCAGCACACATGTAGCCTAGGCATCATTTACTCTTCCCACTTTTGCTTCTTTTGTTGAGGAAGTAACCACCTTAAATGTGCATATTAAAATGATTCACCTGAATGATACATGAATTCATTTTAATGAATTAATAAACCCCTGGACTGTAATATTTCAGATGTGTTTGAGCAAGATTTCTGCTCAGGTTCAAAACTTTGTGCAATTCAAAATACAGTATATCTCATCTGTGTTCTCACTGATGGTTTGAAGTAGTTGAAAAAAAAAAAAAAAAAAAAAAAAAAAAAAAAAAAAAAAAAAATCAATATATTTCAGAAAATAATTCTACCTGCACCATAGTATCTGCTGTGCAATACGTGATTGCTCTGCTGATACGGTAGATCTCAGACCTGCTGCCAGACACAGAGCCCCGTTTTGGACGGTCTCTGGTTTCTAGACAGAGATTTAGGGAAGTGGTTGTAAGCTACGCTGCTCTACATTGGAGGTGGAAACACAAAACTACGCAGAAATAGGGACACATCTGCCGCAGCATGCCCACAGCAGAGCGCGTCCATTATAAACCTGAAGCTGCACAGACCAGGGAAGGCGCGCTGCAGCAGCTCCGTGTCTGTGCCGCTGCTCGTCTCTGTTTTTACAGCCAGAGTGGACAGGTCTGCTTCAGAGCTCCGTGTGTTTGAGTCTGACCTATA